>NW_012103032.1:1356170-1382711 GCF_000951045.1 Mandrillus leucophaeus
TTTGAGATGGAGTCTTGCTCTGTCGCCCAGGCTAGAGAGCAGTGGCGCCATCTCAGCTCACTGCAACCTCCGCCTCCCGGGTTCAAGTGATTCTTGTGCCTCAGCCTCCCAAGTAGCTGAGATTATAGTCATGTGCCACCATGCCCGGCTAATTTTTGTATTTTTAGTAGAGATGGGGTTTCACCATGTTGGCCAGGCTGGTCTCGAACTCTTGGCCTCAGGTGATCTGGCCGCCTCAGCTTCCCAAAGTGCTGGGATTACAGGTGTGAGCTACCGCACCTGGCCTTGTTTTGCTTTATTTTTAAGACACAGAGTCTTTCCCTGTCACCCAGGCTGGAGTGTAGTAGTGAGATCAAAGCTCACTGCAACCTTGAACTCGTGGGCTCAAGGGAGCCTCTCGCCTCAGCCACCTGAGTAGCTAGGACTACAGGTGCTCGCCACCACACTAGCTATCTATTTATTTTTAGAGATGGGATCTTGCTGTGTTGCCCAGTCTGGCCTCAAATTTCTGGCCTCAAGGAATCATCTTGCCTCAGTCTCCCAAACTTGTGGTGAGTTATTTAGCCTCTCTGATTCTCAACATTTCTCATTTATGAGATGGTGGTAGAGATAAGTGCCTCACAAGTTGCCGTGAGGATCCAGTAAGATTAGGCCCTGGAAAGCCCCTGGCAGGTAACTGACAAAAGCGTTCAGTAAACCCTTGTTCCTGCTCACTGCTTTCGGGGCCAGCACATTTCCTCTACTCTTCTCCGCCTGCCCTGCACCTCATTATTCCCAACTTCAGTAGGTCCCTCAAGGTCATGTCTTCAGGGAGCCCTGTTCAGCAGCCCGGCCCCTGATGAATGCCCATGCCTCAAACTCCTTAGCTGCTCATTTCCAGTTTGTGGAATGTACTATGGTGAGTGTTTTCTATTTATTTGTTTAAATCTTTCATGCATCTGTCCTGTTTCTTTAACTAGATCCCAAACACCTTTGGCAAGAAGTTTCCCATCTGACAACTCATATTCCTCCTAGTACCTGGCTCAGTGCCCAACATAGAGATCTTCAACTTAGATCCAACTAATGTGTGTGAGTGCCAACCGGATACCAGGCACTGTGCTTGGCCTCCACGTTAATTATCACCTAACTTCATTTTTTATGATAATCCTGCCAGGTAAGTATTGCTATGCCTGTTGTGAAAACAGAGGTTCAGAGATTTAGTCATTTGCTTAAGAGCACCCAGTTAACAAACAGTAGCCTTTTAACTCTCTGGTTTATAGCCTGGTACATAGTAGATACTCAATAAATACTTGTCAGTGCTGTTTCCACTACACCACGTTGCCTTTTTGGGGGAATAGTTATTCATAGGGAAGATGATAATTATCATCATGTTCTCAATTCTTACCCACCACAGCACCCCCCACAAGAGCTTGGCTGAAAATCTCCTATCCTTGATCCTGTACCCTAAAGTTTTTCCAGGATCCTGCAACCCTAATTCTCATTTTCTATTGTTCTAATTCAGTTTCCTATTAGTGCCACATCTCTTTGCTAAGTTCTCTTAGAGCCTGAAGCAGGATACCCATCTGTCTCCCCACAGACCCCGTCCTCTACATCTTTCTTCCAAAGCTTCTCTTCCTCATGATCCCCCTTCCTCTGTTCTCCATCTATCCCTGCTTTAATTCAGTTTGTTAATTCAGGTTGCACCCTGTTGGAGGACTCTCCGTGGCATTCTCTGCTTCTGCTGCTGCTGCTTATGATGATGATGATGATGATGAGAGGAAGTCTTGCTCTGTCACCCAGGCTGGAATGCAGTGGTGCGATCACAACTCACTGCATCCTCAAACTCCTGGGCTCAAGTGATCCCCCCGGCTCAGCCTCCCAAGTAGCGGGGACTACAGACAGTCATGCGCCACCATGCCAGGATAATTTTTTGCTTTTTGTAGAGATAGGGTCTCTCCATATTGCCCAGCATGGACTCGAAGTCCTGAGCTCAATTAGGAAATAACACCCCTACCTGGGAATGCCCTCTAAACTATAGCACTTATGTCTAGGAGGTGCCTAGAGTTCTTTGAGGGGTGTTTGGGCAACTTATGTCCCCTCTCCTGGCCTGAATTTCCTCACATGTAAAATGGTACTGCTTGTTAACATCTATCAAGCCCGTATGTAAGGTATGTAAGGTACATTAGCATTGCATGTATGATGAAAAGTCAGTCATAGCAGATGCTTACACAGCATCTATTGTTTGCCACACACAATGCCAAGTGCTTTATATATATTTATTCACTTAATCCTCACAACAGCCCTATGAAAATATTATTAACCCTATTTCACAGGTGAAAAACAGAGGTCTCCAAATTAAGTAATTCACCCTAGATCGCCCTGGACAGCAGTGAAGCTGGGTTTCAAATTCTGGTAGTTCTGGGCTCCAGAGTCCCTGTCTTAACCACTGCCCTGCACTTCCTCTTATTACCTCATAAAATGAGGGGGCTAGTTAAAAATAATCCCCTAGCATTTTTATAGCACTTTTCTCATTCTAAAGCACTGTTCACATTCTGTGCCCTATTTGATCTTCACAACGACCCTAAGGGAAGGCATTATTAGCCCAATTTATGGGGCAAGAACTGAGACTTATTAGAAGGGTCATGTGTCCAAGGGCTCACAGCCAACAAAGACAGATTCAGTACTCAAATCCAGGACCATCCATTCCCACTGCCCCTTCTGCTATGCCTCGGATCTCAGACGCCAAATGATACTTTCTGTCCTTTCTTTTTTCTTTTTCTTTTTTGAGACAATGTCTCACTCGGTTGCTCAGGCTGGAGTGCATTGTCGATCACAGCTCACTGCAACCTCGAACTCCTCGGCTCAAGCAGTCTTTCTGCCTCAATCCTCCAAAGCGCTGGGACCACAGGCCCACACCAGGGCACCCAGCTCATCCTGTGCTTTCTAAGGCTCTTGCGGCTCCAGCATCGTACACTATTCTTTTCTCTCTGCCTTTCTTTAAAGAGGATGCAGTGTTCCCTCAAAGAATCCCCACCCTGGCTGGGCACGGTGGCTCACACCTGTAATCCCAGCACTTTGAGAGGCCAAGGCAGTCGGATCACCTGAGGTCGGGAGTTTGAGACCAGCCTGACCAACATGGAGAAACCCTGTCTCTACTAAAAATACAAAATTAGCTGAGTGTGGTGGCTCATACCTATAATCCCAGCTACTTGGGAGGCTGAGGCAGGAGAATCGCTTGAACCCAGGAGGCCGAGGTTGTAGTGAGCCGAGATCAAGCCATTGCACTCCAGCCTGGGCAACAAGAGAGAAACTCTGTCTCAAAAAAAAAAAAAAAAAAAAAAAAATCCCCCACCCTGTCACCTCCGCCCCAACCCTGCACAGCGCATGCTCACAAACGGCAGCAGGGGGTACTGTAGATGAACACAGAGGCACTGCCAGGCAGGCACCCTGTTGGAGGAATCTCCATGGCATTTGCTGCTGCTGCTGCTGCTGATGATTATTAGACAGGGTCTCACTACGTCGCCCACGCTGGAATGCAGTGGTGCGATCACAGCTCACTGCATCCTCAAACTCCTGGGCTCAGGCGATCCTCCCACCTCAGCCTCCCAAGTAGCTGAGACTACAGACAGGTATGTGCCACCACGCTGGGCTAATTTTTCACTTTTTGTAGAGATGGAGTCTTGCTATGTTGCCGAGGATAGACTCAAACTCCTGAGCTCAAGCAATCTGCGTGCCTCAGCCTCCCAAAGTGCTGAGATTACAGGTGTGAGCCACAGTGGATTTTTTAAAGCAAGTACCACTTGTATGTAGTATAAAATTTAAAAGGTACAAATGAATATGCAATGTACCTGCCTCCCAGCTACCCAGTTCCCCTTCCTGGAGCAAGCTGAGAAAGTTTTGTAGTGTTTCATTCTAGAGACAGTTTATTCTTTTATAAGCAAGTATGTTATTGTTTTCCATAACAGGTATGTATTGTTAGCATACAAACATGCACACATTATTTTTTGTGCCTCACACAAATGATATCATACTATACACACTATTCTTCCCCTAGCTTTTTAAAAGTAAGTTATCTTGCAGATTAGTCCATATCATAATTCATAATATTTAATTGAATGGTTAACTATAATCAATTTTACCAGCCCTGTATTTTCTAATCCTGTACAGTTACAAGCAAAACTGTTTCTCCCTAGACCGCTTTGCACGTGTGCATTTCTGCAGGGTAAATCCCCAGAAGTGAACCTGCTTGCCTGAAATGGCATGCATTTGTAATATTGATCAATACTGCTAAATCACCTCGCACAGAAGCTACCCATTTACAGTGGAAGTCGGGGGGCACACAAGTCTGTTTCCTACACCCTCACCAACTTAGAATTTTATCGAGCTTTCTGATCTTTGCCTATCCCATAGGTAAAAGATGGTTTCTCACTGCAGTTTTGATTGCATTTCTCTTATGAGTGCTTTCTGATTTTTGAGATTCATTAATACATTCCATAAATAATTAGCAGGTACCTCCAGGCACTGTGTTGGGGTAAACTCCTCCAGCTGTCCCTGGTCCGACTTTCTCTGTCATTTTCTGCCTGCCCTGTACTGTCTTGCCTTGTTGCATCCTTTAGGAAGGCATTTTCATGGGTTGGCCATCCTCAGCAAGTCAAGGAGGGGTGACCTCACTTGACCTCTTGTAGAGGGTTAAGAGTGAGGAGAATGTGGGTTTTTTTGTGTGTCTATTTGTTTTGTTCTTGTTTTTACTGTTTCTTTGTTTCTCAGTAATAATTTCTGTAACCCAGTTAAGCAAAGCTGAGAGATGGGGCACAGGTGTTTTTGTTTGTTTGTTTGTTTTTCTAGAGACAGGGTCTCACTCTGTCACCCAGGTTGGAATGCAGTGCCACAATCATAGCTCATGCAACCTCAGTCTCCTGGGCTCAAGCCATCCTCCTACCTTGGCCTCCCAAAGTGTTGGGATTATGGGTGTGAGCCCCTGTACCTGGCTGAGGCACATAGGTCTTGTGGTCAGAGTTACCCCTGAGTCCAAGGGCTTCCCAGACTCACCCAGTCCAGTGGGCCAGTCAGTGCTTCTGTCTTCTCATCCTAACCCCTCTGGGATGTCAGGAGGGTGGACAAAGAGCAGGTATCTGGACACTTGGCTGTGTTCAGCAGATGTTGTTTGCTTCACGACTGGCAAGTTGAAACTTCCTCAGATTAGGTGCCAGCTAAACATAAAATGTGTTTGCTAGCAGTGCTGTTTAGATTAAAGTGAGACCAAGAAAAAGCTAGGGTTCCTGTTCCCTTCTGTGTGGGAAACCTTTGCAGGTTCCTTTGCAGTGCAGAGCACTTCACTTTGACAGGGGGGAGTCCTGGCCCACTGTGCAGAGTAACTGCTCGCTCACCTGCCTGCTCCATAAACCTGTGATCAACGTGAGGCTCACACCTTGTTGAGGCCTCCTCAGAATAAGGGCAGAATCAACACCTGGGAATTTTGAATGACTCTCTTCCCGTTCCAGTTCCCAAGAACGCCAACCTGAAGGAGCCCACATCTTTCTTTGGCAGCTTAACTAATGTAATGAGACCTGCAGTTCATCCACGGCCTGCAGTTTTCCTCCTGAAGCGCACTTCTAATCCAGTCACTTGTACAGGTTCCCTGTGGCCTACTAAATGAAGTGCAAATTCCTTAGCTTGGAATTTAAGGGCCTCCATGATATGGCTGTGGTCTACATTCCCAGTCCCTTTTTCCACTACCTCACGCTCCAGACTGACTCACTCAGTGTTTCCCCATGTCCCCGCGTTCCCACCCTGTGCCTTCGCCCAGCCTTCCTTTCTCTGCACAGAACACGTGCCTCTGCTCCCCTGCCATGGCGGATACCCTCCTGTCTCTCTCTTTTCCCAGCCATGCTTTGTTTAGAAAGTAAGGATAATGAGGTTTTCCTTTTTAAGAAAAATATAGGCCGGGCATGGTGGCTCACGCCTGCAATCCCAGCACTGTGGGAGGCCGAGGTGGATGGATCACTTGAGGTCAGGAGTTCGAGACCAGCCTGGCCAACATGGTGAAACTCTGTCTCTACCAAAAATACAAAAATTAGCCAGGCATGGTGGCGGACACCTGTAATCCCAGCTACTCAGGAGGCTGAGGCAGGAGAATTGCTTGAACCCAGAAGGCAGAGCTTATAGTGAGCTGAGATTTCGCCACTGCACTCCAGCCTGGGAGACACAGCAAGACTCTGTCTAAAAAAAGAAAATGTGTGTGTGTGTATATATATATATGCACATATATATATATATGTGTGTGTGTATATATATGTATATATATAAATTTCCCATATCCTTCAGGGTCTTTCTCAAAGGTAACTGGCCCACAGCTGCCTGCTCATCCCCCCTCTCAGGGAATGATCTCTTTCCCGGCCTGGCTCCCACTCAGGCTTTGTTTCTCCACCTCTCATGTCTCAAGTCCCCTGTATCTTGCATCCTCATTCCTGCCCCACCCCGGTGAGTGCTGGAGAGCCAAACTGGCGTCCCTCATCTTTGCACTGCCTACCGCTGATCAGTATCAGTCAGTGGTCTGATCTGAGTCACTCTGAAATTGGAGAATCCTCCCCTGCTGCCACCTCCTCTTTTCGCTTTGAGCATGAGAAATGGGAAGAGTTTGGAACCTGTCACTGCAACCGCTGCTGCCACCCCTTCAGGTCCTTCCCTACAAGGGGTGTCCTTTTAACTCAGAGCCTCCCCTCTAAAGTCAGGAGATGAAGTCAGCCCTGAACTCCACCCTATGTCCCACCCCCCAGCCGACACAAACACCACAGAGATCAGTGGGGACCTGTGCTCAAGGCTTGGAACGAAACTTTCCCGTTTCCTCTTTCCCTGAGGTAGGTACCACGGTTACGTGTTGGCTGGAACATTTGTTCACTTTGAGTTCTTGGAATGAATGCAGCCAGAAAAGGGAGAAATGGGAAGCCATCTCTTGCCCTGTGGCCCTGGTCTCTCCTGCATGAGCAGATAGGCATGGTCACCTCTCTGCTAATGGCGTGTGTGGTGTTAGGTGGTGATGTATGCACTGGCAAGGCTGGAGGAAGGCAACCTGGTCCTTCTCCAGGGCTTTCTTCTGGCACCTTCTGCAGAGCAAAGAGTGGGACCTTGGAGTGAGAACACCTGAGTCTTACTTTTTACTCCACCATTCATTCAGTAGCAGATGTCCTTGACCAAGCTCCTTAATTCCTCTCAGCCTAAAAATAGAAAATAGTTGTATTTTCTCTACCTTCTACATGTGCTTTTCTGAACATCAAAAGAGAAAATGTATGTGAGAGTGTTATGCAAATTATTATTATTATTATTATTATTTTTAGACAGAGCCTTGCTTTGTCTCCCAAGCTGGAGTGCAACATCATGATCTCGGTTACTGCAACCTCCGCCTCCTGGGTTCAAGCGATTCTCCTGCCTCAGCCTCCCAAGTAGCTGGGGCTACAGGCACGCACCACCCCGCCTGGCTAATTTTTTGTATTTTTACTAGAGAGGGGGTTTTACCATATTGGCCAGGCTGGTCTCAAACTCCTGACCTCAGGTGATCCTCCCGCTTCAGCCTCCCAAAGTGTTGGGATTACAGGCGTGAGCCACCGTGTCTGGCCACAAATTATATACATATTTTTGAGATGGAGTCTCACTCTGTTGCCAGGCTGGAGAGCAGTGGTGCGATCTCGGCTCACTGCAACCTCTGCCTCCCGGGTTCACGCCATTCTCCTGCCTCAACTTTCCAAGTAGCTGGGACTACAGGTGCACACCACCACGCCCAGCTAATTTTTGTATTTTTAGTATAGACTGGGTTTCATCATGTTGGCCAGGATGGTCTCGATCTCTTGACCTCGTGATCTGCCCATCTCGGCCTCCCAAAGTGCTGGGATTATAGGTGTGAGCCACCGCACCCGGCCTGCAAATTATATTTTTAAATGTTATTTATATCCTGCCTTTTGTGGAATGAATTCACAGAGGCTTAAAAAGATAAATAAGATGTAAAGATAGCATAAATTAAAAGTGGGAGTAAATGAAAAAGAAAAAAAGAACAAGGCATAATGAGTCAGAAATGAGGTTAAATGCATGCCTTGTTTGTTGTAGGTAGATTTCAACATTGCTGGTAAACTGTAAAGTGTTTTCTGAATCAGCGGAAGGGGTGACTGCAACCTCTGCTTCCCAGGTTCAAGCGATTCTGCTGCCTCAGCCTCCCAAGTAGAAGGGGTGACTTGGGGTGGTGGCATTTCAGGGTATCTGGCATAAAGACTGAAGGCTTATAGCAGGGCTGATAAATTCGGGATAGGCCCTGGATCTCCATGGGCAGGGACTGGTCCCAGCCTCACCCTCTACATAGATGCCACTGCTCTAATCCAAATCAGATCCACTTGAACCTGGAGGCAGCCAGGTCCTGCTACCCATCGTGTATGTGCCCCCCGCCCACCACATACACCTAGCACTACTTGCTTCTGGGAAAAGACTTACCCACTTTCCACTCAGGTACTCTTTTAGAAAAGGTTTATTGGGGGGTGTGTGTGTGTGTGTGTGTGTAGTGTGTAGTATGTATACTATACATACCATAAAGTCCACTTTTTTTTTGAGATGGAGTCTTGCTCTGTCCCCCAGCCTAGAGTGCAATGGCGCAATCTTGGCTCACTGCAAGCTCCGCCTCCCGGGTTCACACCATTCTCCTGCCTCAGCCTCCCGAGTAGCTGGGACCACAGGTGCCCGCCACCTCGCCCGGCTAATTTTTTTTTTTTGTATTTTTAGTAGAGACGGGGTTTCATCGTGTTAGCCAGGATGGTCTCGATCTCCTGACCTCGTGATCCGGCCGCCTCGGCCTCCCAAAGTGCTGGGATTACAGGCGTGAGCCACCGCGCCCAGCCCCGGACTTGATTCTTAACTCCCTAAGAGTTCTGGGCATAAAAATTGCCCCATATTTCCAACATTTTGCACTTCTGACCCATCACTTTAGCTGGGTTCCCCATGAGATTGCCTATGCTGAAAAATAAATAAATAAATAACTGGATCTGGGGCCGGTGGGAGTGCACAGAAAGCCACCAGTGTGACCTCCACATTTGTGAGCTTGAGGACACCCAATGAGAATCCAGGCTGAGAGAGGCCATGGGCATGACCAGCCAGGGAGCTGTAGCACTTGACAGATAACATTGTTAGACTGTGACTCACTCCCTGCAGTCTGGAAAGCTCAACCTCTCTGCTTGGCCTTCCCAGGAGGGCCACTCAGACCACGCAACCCTCTGAGCTCCAGGTCAGGCAGGCAGAGCCGGGGTCTCTTAATTTCAGAACTGGATTGTTTCCTGCCCCTTCACCCCACATTGAGAATTCCACATGTTAAAAGGTTATGTGTTGGGAGCCTGCAGGGAGAAAAAAAAACTTGTCCCCTTTGTGCTTTCCAAGAGAGAAGCAGAAGCCATCGGAGCTCCTGACCCTGTCCAGGACCCTGTCCTCTGCTGACCCACTGTGGGGACCCAAACCCAAGCTCCGGGGTTATTTTCTTCCCTTGCTGAAGGCTGTTCCTCGCCCTTGAGGCACTCACATCCCTCTCTTCTCATTCCCCTCTCCTCCTTCCCTCTCAGGTTTCTCTCCACGATTCTACTGTTTTTATTTTATTTTATTCTCTATGATTTATTTATATATTTATTGAGACACAGTCTCGCTCTGTCTGGAGTACAATGGCACAATCTCGGCTCACTGCAACCTTCGCCTCCCAGGTTCAAGCAATTCTCCTGCCTCAGCCTCCAAAGTAGCTGGGATTACAGGGATCTGCCATCAAGCCTGGCTAATTTTTTGTATTTTCAGTAGAGACGGGGTTTTGCCATGTTGGCCAGGCTAGTCACAAACTCCTGACCTCAGACTAGTCACAAACACCAGCCTCGGCCTCTCAAAGTGCTGAGATTACAGGCGTGAGCCACCGCGCCCAGACTTTATTTTTATTTTTATTTTGAGACACGGTCTTGCCCTATTGCCCAGGCTGGAGTGGAGTGGTGTGAACACAGCTCACTGTAACCTTGACCTCGTAGGCTCAAGCGATCCTCCCACCTCAGCCTTTCAGGTAGCTGGAACTACAGGTACACGCCACGATGCCTGGCTAATTACTTTTTCAGTTTTGTAGAGATGGGATCTCGCTGTGTTGCTCAGGCTGGTCTCGAACTCCTGAGCTCAAGCAATCCTCCCACCTTGGCCTCCCAAAATGTTGGGATTACAGGCGTGAGCCACGGCACCCAGCATTCTACTGTTTCCCATCAACCACATCAGCCCATCAAATCTTTCACAATACAAGAAGGGTGGGCGGTGGGGGAAGAGTCTTCCTTTTCCGTCTTACTCCTTTTTCTTCTTTGGATTCCCTCTATTTTGGATGCCGGTAGAAGTCTGAAACGCAAATAAGGCTGTCCCACTCTGAAGGCACAGGGAAGGGCTGCTGAATTATTACCCTCTAAATTCTAGCATGTCACACAGTTCTGGTCTCCGTGCATTCTTGGAAGATGCAAGGACCTGACCGTAATGTTGTGCGGGGGAGACAGAGTCTGGTCTCTGGGAACCCCCAGTCTGGTGGAGGAACTTAGACTAAAGCAATGGAAGACTGACAGAGCAATATGGTCACAATTGCAAATCCTTCAAAATGCTGGCGCTACAGAGAATGATCAGCATGGTGGCATGACTGTCCAGAAGCAAGTTTTGAACCATTCTGAATCATGGAATTCCCAGGATCCTTTATTTAAAAAAAAAAAAATGTATACAGACAGGGTTTTGCTATGTTGTCCAGGCTGGCCTTGATCTCCTGGTTTCAAGCGATCCTTCTGCCTTGGCTTCTCAAGGTGCTGGGATTACAGGCGTGAGCCCCTGCACCTGGCCACCCACCCAGATTTCTTGAAACAGTATTTTCTCTTCTGTGGGATTAGCCAAGGGCATCTGGAGAAGCAATGAGAACTACCTCCTTTGAGGGGAGAGCGGCCACTTGCACACAGGCTGGGATACCATCTTATAGCTAGTAATGACGTTGGTGTGGTCATTTTTCCCAGCTACACAAACGCAAGTCACTTACCACTCACAACCACCCTGTAGGGCGTGTGGCTATGATCACCCCCACTTTCTAAGTGAGGTTCTGAGAAATGAAATCACTGGCAGCTGGCTCACTGATTTGGGACGAAGCCCAGGTCTTCTGAACATAAGTCTAGTGGTTATTCTGCTATGCTGCTTGGTCACCCATAAGGCTGGTGTCTAGAGTCATTACTGATTCTCCAATCCCCACTATCTGCCCCATCCTTGACCCATGCAAGTGCCCTGTTCAGTGTTTTGAGGGAAGGCGGAAAGACTCATGCTCAGGACTCAGGCTTCCCAGGCTCCTCATGCTGTTCCTAGACTTGGTTTGACACCTCTCTTCCCCTGTCCTGCCTACACCTCCCACCCACACCCTTCTAGCCCCAGCTGACTTAGAGGCAGGGAGAGGGAGGCAAGGCCAGAAGGCTTTTGTTTTTCAACGATGGAGAGATGGCTGAAATCCCGGCATCTCCCGCAGAAGACAGAGGCAGCTCTGGATTTCCTGTTGCTCTCAACACGGGCCAGATAATTGGAGACAGATTTTGGACTTGGGTTGGGAGGTGAAGTTTGAAACACAGTCCTCGGGCCTCCTGTGAGTCCGTGTGTGTGCGCACACACTGCTTAGTTGGGGGTTTCTTTTTATTATGTATATGTGTGTCTGAATGTGTGTGTGTGCAGATTCTTGTGTTGGAGACAGTGTGTGTATTGTGTCTAGTGTGTGCATGTGTGTTTGTGTGGTACCTGCGCTCCTTGTACATCTTTAGTGTTTAAGACTCCGCGTGTATATGTACGTGTGACAAAGTATGTAAGTGTGTGTCTGGGGCTCTGTGAGTGGCTCCCTTGTTTTGCTTAATTTTTTTTCCTTTGTGAGATTCAGTCTGGCTTGGAGAGTCCCCACCAGTCCTTTCAGGATCTTATTACTCACGACTTGGTGATTAAATGTAATACAATAATTAAGATTTTTTTTTTTTAAAGGCAGGAAGGCAGATGGCCTTCCGGGAGATAACATGAGGGGTAGAAAGCAGCCAGAGTGCCTTGAGAGCAGACGGCGAAGAGTGAAGGGGACCTGCAGGGCAGAGGGGCTCTTTTAGGAGGTACAGACAAGGCCCCAGTTTTCCCCCGTCACTCTGATGTAAAAAGGCAACACGCACTTCCACAGCAGTTCAGCTGCCTCTACCCTTGAAGGTTGGGCAGGGGAGGGGCTCCTATTGCCTTTCTGCCTGAATCTCGACCCTGGAAGGAGAATCAAGCCCCCTTCTTCTAAAGGCCTCTGTGCACATTCACTAATGCGAATTTTGCTACAAATGACATGCAGACCAGTTACGAGGTAGTCTTCATCATAACAACAACCACAGCTAGCCATGGTGTACCTGCTGCACGTCAGACTCCCAGCTGGGCACTAGACATGTGTTTTTGTATCTCTGTGTGTGTGTGTGTGTGTGTGTGTGCGCACGTGCATGTGTAAAATCACTCATAAGCTGGTTATTACCTTTTTGCAGAGGAAACTGAGACTTATGATAGATGAGTAAGGACTTCAACCCTTCATGATTCCCCGCAAGTGATGGTTCATTTGTTCGTCCATCAAACATGTATTGAATACATTTATTTATTTATTTATTTATTTATTTAGAGACAGGGTCTGGCTCTGTTACCCAGGCTGGCGTACAGTGACATGATCTTGACTCACTGCAAACTCCACCTCCCAGGCTCAAACGATTCTCCCACCTCAGCCTCCTGAATAGCTGAGACTACATGCATGCGCCACTATGCTTGGCTAATTTTTTTTTTTTTTTTTTTTTGTAGAGACAGGGTTTTGCCATGTTGCCCAGTCTGGTCTCAAACTCCTGAGCTCAAGCAATGGACTGCCTCGGCCTCCCAAAGTGCTGGAATTACAGGTGTGAGCCACTGTGCCCGGCCCCCGTGTATTGAATACCTATCTGCTCAGGCACTACGCTAGATATGAGGGACGGAGAGATGAACAAGACATAGTTCCTGCCCTCACAGATTCCACTCTCTAAGGAGGGATTGATGGTGTACACCTGCAGTCCCAGCTACTCGGGAAGCTGAGGTGGGAGGATCATTTGAGCCTGGGAGGTCGAGGCTGCAGTAAGCCATGATCGCACCCACTCCAGCCTGGGCGACAGGGTGAAAGAGCGAGAGAGAGAGAGAGAGAGAGAGAGGAAAAAGAGAGACAGAGGACACAGGGAGGGAGGGAAGAAGGGAGGAAAGGAGGAAGGGAGGAAAGGAAGAAAGGAGGAAGGAAGGAAGGAAGGAAGGAAGGAAGGAAGGAAGGAAGGAAAGAAGGGGAAGGGGAAGGGAAGGGAAGGGAAGGAGGGAAGGAAAGAGGTTGAAGTTCTTCTCCCTCTTTAGTCAGGGCAGACCATTCCCAGTGCCAGTGCAGTGGTGGCTGTTATGGGGCTGAGGACTTTTTGGACTGGGGCAAGATTTACTCCCCAGATTAGCTGTTCCTCATAAAGAAATTTCCAGTGAGGACTGGATGGGGAGGAGAAGACATGGCATAAGTGGAGGGGGATAGATTTGTGTTCTGGGGGCTTGAGGGCTGAGGGGAGGAGAGGACACAGCAGTGGCCTGCTTGCCCACTCATCTGCTTTGTAGCCTGGCATTGGCTGGGAGGGCACGGTGTCCTCAGATGGTCCAGTCCCCCTGGCAGGAGGAAGAATCACGACAGGGAGCTGCCCATGCCCTTGCCTCTCCAGACGGGTCTCTGAGAGCCCAGGGTGGTGGGTTGGGGAGGGTGGGGTGGGGGTAGCGCCCCCCTCTTCTTCTGACTCAGTTCCCCAGGGCAGCTGCTACCTCTGCAGCCTTCCTGGCCTAAATCGCTTCCAGCTTGTTTAGTCGAAACCCTTGGCCCCAACATCAAAGCCGCTTTGGAGTTTCTGGAGGTTGCTGTTCTTATATGGTGTTTATTTCAGAGACGGTTCTGTTGTCACTGGCTGCATGGGGTGGGGCAGGAGGGGCTTCGGAGGCCCTCAGGTTTCAGAGGCACCAGGTTAGGAGGGTAGAGGGACAATTTCCACAGCAACTGCCCCCACGACACTGTCTCCCCGCTGCCTCTACCTGAGGCATAGGTGCACAGAAAGGGAGGTTGCCTTCTTCCCTGCCCAAGGCCCCAGAGAGGAGCTTCTATTCCCTTCAAATGTATGCCAGACATTTTAGTCTGCGCTCCCAGGAGTCAAGGCCATGCCACCCCCTGCCCTCCCATCCCAGCCCTCATCTTAGAACCTATGAGCTCACTCCAAGCAAACAGCTCTCCATCTCCACGCATCAGCTTAGCCCTCCATGCCTGGGCCGGGTCCCAGCTCCTTCACCTGCATGCCCCGCCTTCAAAAAGGCCTTTTCTCCCTCTTCTTTTACTCTGATTAGCTGGATGCCTACTCGGGCTATTGGAATTTCCATTTGGCTCTGGAATCTGCACCTTTTTGCCTCTGAGTTTGCATGTTCCAGCAGGTCCCCTCCTTCCTGCAGCTTGTTCCTCAGTGCCTAGCACAGGGGAGAGCACAGAGAAGAGGAGCTGCTCTGTTCGGGTTGAGGCGGATAGGCTGACAGCGAGGAGGAGCGGCTCATGGCTTGGGTGGAGGCAGAGCTCCTGGGAGTCTCCCCAGGAAAAACTGCAGTAGATGAAGAAGCCACCTCTAGGTCTCAGCCATTGTCTAGAACAAGAACAAATGAAGGAAAGAGACACAGGAAAAGAAGGAGGGAGAGAGAGCGAGGAAGGGATGAGGATGTGTATGTGTAACAGGCCCAGGTTACAACCTGGCTTACAAAAAGCTTACAACCATGATCTACAGGGACAGACTTCTTCCGGACTGACTGTTCACTTTCCTGAGCATTCCTAGGAGACAGAGGGGGTCTCCGGACTCCCCTCAACCTTTCTACCCTCCCCTACCACCTCATCTGCCTCTGATTTTTACTCCTATCATCTTCCTGGGCTATGCCCTTCTTTCCCCCTTAACTACCTATTTGCTTTCTCAATGTCCCCAGACAAAGGGAACTTCTAGTGAATCAGTGGCCACCTTTTTTTTTTTTTTTTGAGATAAAATCTCACCCTGTTGCCCAGGCTGGAGTGCAATGGTGGATCTCGGCTCACTGCAACCTGCACCTTCTGGGTTCAAGCGATTCTCTTGCTTCAGCTTCCTGAGTAGCTGGGATTACAGGCAACTGCCACCACACCTGGCTAATTTTTGTATTTTTAGTAGCAACAGGATTTCACCATGCTGGCCAGGCTGGTCTCAAACTCCCGACCTCAGGCGATTCGCCTGCCTCGGCCTCTCAAAGTGCTGGGATTACAGGCGTGAGCCACCACGCCGGGCCCAGTGGCCACCTTTTAACCTCCCCCATTGGATAATACTTTAGAGTTGCTTGTTAAAAATAGGAGCCCAGCTAGGAGAGATGGAGTTAAGACAAGGAGTAGACTCAGCTATTGTCCCTGCCATGGGACAATGAGAAAGGCTCTGAGCCTGGGCCTCCCACACTTTTGCACACACTGAGACCCAAGAGGTCGGCCTTTAAAGGGAGCTCCCATCTAGGAACCTGGCCAGACAAGGTTGAGCACCCTGTTGTGTGGACTTTTCCATGGGGGAGCCTCACTGGGGGCCCCCTGCAAGATGTGGGAGTTCAGAATCCCTGAACATAGGGCCCCTGTCTTCAAACCAGTATCTTTAGTGCCCTAAGGAGCTGACCTCCTGATTAGGCGGAAATGCAGTTTTGAGCCACCCTCTCGCAGGGTGGCCCCTTGGCTCAGTTGTACAGCAGGTGCCTCTCTCTGCAGCCCAATTCCTCACTCTATGCCCACCCCACCTTAGCAGACTGCTCATTAGTTAGTAATGTTACTATGGCTGCAGCTGGTGATTAAAACCATTGGTTGGACTGAGGGTTAACGATCAACATCCCTGGCATGGTTGCTAATCCCTTGGAAATATGTTTGTAATAATCATAGGGGAGGAGGTCAGGGTGGGTGGTCCTGGGAGCTGGGATCCAGTTGTCTCCTATTGGATCCCGCAGTCCTCCGTTCCTGTGGTTTCTCCTGGGCAAGCACTCTGGGGTGTGTTGGGGCTGGGCAACCACTTGGGGAGACCGGCCAATGCCTCAGCAGACCGAGGTGGTGCCTGGTGCACAGCTGCCTCTGCTAGCAGGACAGGGACAGGGTTGTGCCAAGTGTGAGGCTGGGGTGGTTAACTGAAGTGCCCAGGGTCAGGAGGCTTTGGCTACACGGAGGGATAATTCTGAGCCCCGTACTTCTCACTCCTCTGCCAAATGCCCAGGGAGGAAGTGTGGATTCCAAGGGTCTGTTCAAGGCTTCCCCATTCTCTCTTCTTCTTCTTCTTCTTTTTTTTTTTTTTTTGTGTGTGTGTGTGTGTGTGAGAGAGAGACAGAGTTGCACTCTTGTTGCCCAGGTTGGAGTGCAATGGCGTGATCTTGGCTCACTGCAACCTCCGCCTGCCGGGTTCAAGTGATTCTCCTACCTCAGCCTCCCGAGTAGCTGGGATTACAGGCATGCGCCACCACGCCTGGCTAATTTTGTATTTTTGGTAGAGATGGGGTTTCTCCATGTTGGTCAGGCTGGTCTTGAACTCCTGAGCTCAGGTGATCTGCCCGCCTCAGCCTCCCAAAGTGTTGGGATTACAAGCGTGAGCCACCACGCCTGGCGCCTCATTCTCTCTTCTTAGAAGAGCCTCAAGTTGGAAGACGCCCATTTCCACTGCCTTAAGTTCCTCCCCTCGCCCTCCACTCCTGACTGTCCCATTCAATCATTTAATTTATATCATGCCTCTAGTAATATATAATTAAAATTGATATATTAATAATAAAATTCCACTAAGGAATGTGTGACAACTCACCTGCCAAATCGAATTTTAAAAATAAATAAATAATATGATAGACTTTCACCTGGAACCACGGAGAATGTCAAAGAGAAGAAAAGGAAGGTTCTGACTGTGCCAGAAATCCTTACGAAAAGGAATTTCTCAAGCTGAAGATCAAGTGCCTGAGAAAAACATTTGCCCAGAATACACTTCAAAAGGCAAGGAGAGGGCCCTGCATAGTGGCTCACGCCTGTAATCCCAGCAGTTTGGGAGGCCAAGGCAAGTGGATCACGAAGTTAAGAGTTCAAGACCAGCTTGCCAACATGGTGAAACCCTTTCTCTACTAAGAATACGAAAATTAGCCAGGCATGGTGGCATGTGCCTGTAATCCCAGCTACTCAGGAGGCTGAGGCAGGAGAATGGTTTGATCCCAGGAGGTGGAGGTTACAGTAAACTAAGATCACAACACTGCATTCCAGCCTGGGCAACAGAGCAAGACCCCATTGCGAAAAAAAAAAATATCCAAAAGGCAAGGAAGGGTTGGGTACAGTGGCTCATGCCTGTAATCCCAGCACTTTGGGAGGCCAAGGTGGGCAGATCACCTAAGGTTAGGAGTTCAAGACCAGCCTGGCCAACAAAGTGAAACCCCATCTCTACTAAAAATAAAAAATTAGATGGGTGTGGTGGTGCGTGCCTATAATCCCAGCTACTCAGGTGGCTGAGGCAGGAGAATCGCTTGAACTTGAGAATCACTTGAGATCACACCACTGCACTCCAGCCTGAGTAACAGAGTGAGACTCCATCTCAAGAGAAGAAGCAGAAGAAGGAGGAGGAGGAGGAGGAGGAGGAAAGGAAGGAAGGAAGGAAGGAAGAAAGGAAAGAAGGAAGAGGAGGAGGAGGAGGAGAAGGAGAAAGAGAAGGGGAAGGGGAAGGGGAAGGAGAAGGAGAAGGAGAAGGAGAAGGAGAAGGAGAAGATTGCCGTGACAGATAACACTTTACTGCTTGATTTATTGGTAAATGTGGCATCACCTGCATGAAGGATCTGAGTCATGAGACGCATATTGTTAAAAAACAAAAACAAAAATGCTTCAAAGAAGCAAATAACTTCCCAGGGCTATTCAAATTATCTTCCCAACAAGGTGGAATGAAGAAGACGACCACCCATTTTGTAGACAGTAGAGATACTAGTAACAGGGAAGACCAGATTAACAGGCTCATTAGAAGGATGAACTGGGCAGGGGTCCACCACGATCATTTTTGTAATTCAGTCGGCTAATAAACAGTTACTGCTTTCCAATTGAAATATATATATGTATGTATACACATATATGGCACATAATACGTGTAAGTTATATATTAATACATTATGAGTTATGATGCAATCATGGTTAACATTTTATGGACTTCCTACTTTGCCAGACCTTTTCTATACCTTACTTCTTGTGTTCACAACACCTTGCCAAGCAGGGCTTATTGTCCCATTTTATTCGGTTTTATTTCATTTCATTTCACTTTTTGAGATGGGGTCTCACTCTGTCACCTAGGCTGGAGCGTATTATCCCATTTTATATACAAGAAGTCTGAGACTCAGAGATGTTAACTTGCTCAATCACACAGCTAATAGGAGGCAAAGCCAGCAGCAACCCTAGGTCTCAGGCTAACTTCAAATCCATTCTTTTCCAAGCTTGACACCGTAGGGAACATGAAGAATAAAAGAACACATAGTCAGTGCTATCAAAACATGGATCACCCAGCAGCCTGGACATGGCACACACATGCTAATAGTTAAATAACAACACAGCATTGGGTTTGGGGGGCTGTTACCAGGCAGTGCGGGCGATGGCTCAGGGAGTGGGACTGGCAGTAAATGTCACAGGCTTGGAGGAAGAAGGCCGCCAAGGCCAGCAGGGATCACTGATAACCGCACAGAAGAAGGGGACTTAAAGGCTGAGCTGGGTTGGCAGTGGTGGGAAGAGCAGGAGCAGAGGTTCACGGGGCCCACGGCAGTGAACCCATCAAATTGGCTCACTCCATCCTGACAACTTCTGTCCCCTACTCCCCAACCCTGTAAACGGGCCTGCCTTTAACATTTGAGGACTTGGGGCAACAGTACACATAAGAGGCCTCGAACAAAATTTCTAAATATTCAAAACGTATAAATCAAGCAAACAAACTGTTAAGTAAAAATCCTCTTACCTTGACAGACAAATATCCTTTCATAACGACTGGAGTTTTGCACTGGAACGTGGCGGTGCTGCCTCCACCCTCTGGCCTACCCCCACTTTCCTCTGCTGTGCCCCGAGGGGACACTTCATCAGCCCTGTGGGCAAACTCCTCTCACCCCTGTAAGACAGGCATCCCCCCAGACCACCCCTCAGCCAAGTGCATGCACACTTGCAGCTTGGCCTGCCCTCGGGAGGATGGACCGGGCAAAGGTTTCCTCAGGCCTTGGAAATAGGCTGAGGTCACTTGGATGGGGAATTCTGGGGACCAGGAGAGGGCCAGGACTGGGGTGAGTCCATTGAGGCCCTCACCCAGGTGCAAAATTGAAGGTGTACACACATACAACAAAACTCAGTAATAAAGATAGGTGATTTTTTTTTTTTTTTTTTTTTTTTGGAGAAAGGGTCTCACTCTGTCACCCGGGCTGGAGTGCAGTGGCGCAATCTCAGTTCACTGCAGCCTCTAGCTCCTAGGATCAAGCGATCCTCCCACCTCAGCTCCCCACATGGGTGGGACTACAGACATGTGCCACCACACCTGGCTAATTTCTCTAGTTTTTGGGGTAGAGATGGGGTTTCACCATGTTGCCCAAGCTACTCTCAAACTCCTGGGCTCAAGCAATCTGCCCGCCTTAGCCTCCCAAAGTGCTGGGATTATAGGGGTGAGCCACTGCACCCAGCAGATAAAGATGATATTTTAATGCAATATTTTAAAAATCAAAATAATGTAAAAATCCATAATAAACAAAATATCCAATTTTTAAATAAAGACAGGATCAGTATTACTGATTTTATTTATTTATTTATTTATTTATTTATTTATTTATTTATTTATGCCTCAGGTTCCAATGAGATCTTACACAGCCCTGGGCCAGGAACCCAGAGCATGTGTAGAAGGGAGGGCGAAGTGGGCTGTGCAGGCTCTGGGTGTGCATATCCCAGGGAATCTTTGTTCTGTGGAGCTGGGAGCAACCGGAAGCTCCCAGAACAGGCTGCAGAACAGGGACCCCTCTTGCCTGGAGCCTAAGTGTGGTATTATAGTAACTGAGAGCTCTGTGAGGGCTTCAGCATCTAGCAGAGTCTCTAGCACTTAGTAGGCCCTCAGTGAGAAATTCTTGAATACATAAATGAATAATACTAACTTTTCCAAAATCACCATTGCAGTCGTATTCATTACAAGGGTTACTAGGACAGCTGCTCTCAGCACAGCACGCTGGCTGGGGGCTGAGTCAGGGCATGAGTGGGGGCTGGCGAGAGTGGAGGCAGGGAACCTGCCAAGACTTAGAGGAGACTGGGCTAGGATCTTGGAATGGGTGATATGGAGGTCAGGGGTCTCAGGGACCAACAGAGCAGAGTTTAGAAGGCAGGAGGAGCGGGGAGGGGAGGCAGGATTATGGTGAGGGATGGAAGGGGAGGGCAGAGCTGGCTTAGGGAGGACCAAGGGACAGGCCCGGGAGTGAGCAGGAGTGGAAGCAGGGAAGGGAGTGGTAGACCCCTGCAGGAAAAGCCTAGGGCTCTGGAAGGAGTGAGGGGTATGGGGGGCGTGTTTCTACTCAGTGAACAGAGGCCTGGAGATTCAAAGGCTCCGAGTGGGCTCCCAGAAGCCCGGACCAGCTCAGTTCATCAAGGAAGGTTCTCGGCAGCCCCCTCCCCATCCTCTCGGGTTACACACCGGTGTTCCCTATTTCAGGCCCTCGCACTTGCTGATGGCCAAGCCTCTCCTCCCCCTTCCTGCCCCCACTTTCCCCAGGGAGGGACAAACACACTTGATATATGAAGTGTTTCCACCTAGACGCTTGGGAATCCCACAAAGGCTTCAGTGTGTGACAGCCCCTCCCCCTTCCTCCCCCAGCCCCTTCCTCTCCTCCTTCTGTCTGGGAGTCTGGGAATGCCTCCTTTTCCTGGGGGTGTCATAGAGAAGGGGGGACATGCGGTGGGTGGGGATGTTCCTAGGCCTTTTAAGCCCAAGATCGGGCGGGCGAATGTGGTGAGCGTTGGGGGTGCAGGGTGACGATCGCTGGCTTCTCTGGCTTCCCAGAGGCTGGAGGGGCTGTGTTTCTATGACTGCCTCTCTGCCCACCCTGCCCACCTCCCTCCTTGCTGCTGATGCCTCATCCACTGGCCCAGGGGAGTGTTGCACACCCCGCTTTTCTCCACATAGGAACCTAAAGGAGAGAGAAAATCAAATTGTCAAATGCTCCCTGTGTGCGAGACATCGTGCTAGGCATTGTGCTAGGCCATTTTACAAAAATCATCTCAGCTCCTTCCTGGAAAGCTTGTGAAACAGGCATTTTTACAGCTGAAGACACAGCAAGGCGAGTATGGCACACTGATCATGACCATGGACTTGGATGGTAGACAGACCTGGGACCAAATCCCAACTCTTGGCCTCATCAGCTCCATGAATAGGGCAAGTTTCTTTATGTCTCCTCCCCCAAGCCTCAGTTTTCCCCATCCGTAAAGGAAGGATATACGGCCCTCCGCAGAGTTGTTAGAAGTATTAAATAAGACGGGTGTGGTGTCTCACACTTGTAATCCCACACTTTGGGAGGCCAAGACGGGCAGATCACTTGAACCCAGGGGCTCAAGACCAGCCTGAGCAACACAGGGAGACCTCCTCTCTATAAAATATTTACAAATTAACTGGGCATGGTGGTGCATGTCTATTGTCCCAGCAATGTGGGAGGCTGAGGTGGGAGGATCACTTGAGCCTGGGAGGTCAAGGCCACAAAGAGCCGTGATCATACCACTGCACTCCAGCCTGAGTGACAGAGCAAGACCCTGTCTAAAATAAAATAAAATAAAATAAATGATATTGGCCAGGCGTGGTGGCTCATACCTATAATCCCAGCATTTTGGGAGGCCAAGGCGGGCAGATCACTTGAGGCCAGGAGTTTGAGACCATTCTGGACAACATAGCAGGACCCCATCTCTACCAAAAATACAAAAGTTAGCTGGGCATGGTGGTGCATGCCTGTAGTCCCAGCTACTTGGGAGGCTGAAGTGGGAGAATTGCTTGAACCCAGGAGGCAACGGTTGCAGTGAGCTGAGATCGCACCAGTGCACTCCAACGTGGGTGACAGAGCAAGACTTTGTCTCAAAAATAAATAAATAAATAAATAAGACATTGTTCATGAAATACCTGGCAACTAGCACTGGCAGGTGCTGAGATTATAATTGTCGCCACAGTCCCATCCCCGTCCCTGGGTGCTCTCTGCCAAGGTCTGTCTCAGAAGGCAGGAGCCCTGTGGCGTAGGCTTGCCCATGGAGAGTGGGGTTGAGTGGGGTTGGGCAGAGCACCTGCAGGGGAGAATGCCAGTCCCAGGAGCGCTCAATGGAAGCACAGTGACGAAGGTGATGGTATACTTGACTCCAAGAGCCTGAAGTCAGGGGGCGTGGGGGACACAGACATCCTACCTCCCACCCACAAGCAGGGGAGGATCCCCAATATCGCAGTGGGTGGTGGCTCTGGCCCAGGGCTCCTCCTCTGACTCGGAGAAGCTGCAGCTGGCCTTAGGCCACACCAGCCACTTACATGGCCCTCACACCACCTGTGTACATCACTCTAACTCCTCTCACTGCCAGCAGTGCAGTGAAGAGGGGAAACGGGCACACGTGGGTGTTGGGAATAACGTCTTATGTGTGAATGAGCAAGTTTGTGTTGAGCCTGCAAGCGCAGGCACCCGGCACCCACGTGGGAGTACACGTTGGGTGTATGTGCCTTACATTTTATTTCTACATGTGAGGGTGCATGTGTGCGTACATGCCTGTGGCCGCTCAACTCCCAGACTCACCCCGGGGTCTCCGGGTGCATGTGTTTGCCATGTGCCAGGACGTCTGCATGTGTCCACGTGTGTGAGTGCTTGTCAGACAAATTCCCTGGAGCTGCGGCTCTGCAGGAAGGGCCAGACGGCAGTCTGAGGCACTTTTCATGTGTCAGGAAAACCAGGCTCCCCTTTCAGGAAGCCTGCCCAAGGAAAATAAACTGGCCCAGCTCCTGGGGCAGAGGGGGAGGGCGCAGGGGGTGGGGAAAGAGAGAAGGTGGCGGAGACTGGTGGCGGGGGTCATGAAGCAAGGCCGCCAAACGATGCCCCTTTGACCCCACTCCATCGACCCTCCTGGAGACCCTCTTCCCTCAGCTTTGTCCTAAGGGGGCTTTGTCCTCTTTCTCTTCTTCAGGCTCTGTTTTCTCCTCTCCATCTCTCTTCTGTCTCCATGATTTCTTCTCTGCTTTCTTTTTCATCTGCCCTTCTCCCTCCATGTTTCTCTCTCTTCCCAACTCCCATTACTTTGTAGCTGGCAGCCTGCCAATCACCTGTCTCCTTTCTCATCTACACTGCAGAAGCCAAAGCTGCGGTCTACCTACGAGAACAGGTGGTCAGAAAATCCTGAAGGCCATGGTACAGGTTTTATTAACTTTTATCCTTTGATGCCAGGTTGGCTGCAAGTCCCTGGCTATTACCTCCAACATGGAGGTGATCTTTTATTCACCAATTGGCTAACTGATGGCATCCTTTATCTTATGTTGATTAAGCACCTGGTTTGTGCCAGGCACTGTGGTTGGCTCTAGAGCTACTGTGGTGGGCAATAAGCCGGAGAAATGAATGGGCTCTGCCTCACAGAACTTTCAGACTGATGGGGAGTCAGAAATTAGTCAAAGTCACACACAAATGTAAAATTAAAGTAACTTAAGGGCTGCAGACAAAGGGGTACATACCTGTGCGTCAGAGCCTCTAATGAGGGAATTAACGTGGTCAGGAGGGTGGGAAAGGGTTCCTAAGGAAGTGATAGTCTAGGTTGGAGGGAAAAGCAAGAGTTAATCAGCCCAAGGAGTGGAGGGGGTGAGTGTGAATGAAGCAGCCTGTAGTAGGCAGAGGGAACAGCAAGTGAAGAGGCCCTGAGGCCAGAGGAACAAAGTCCATTTGTGTAATTGAAATAAGGCCTGGAAGACAGGGGGATCTGGATGAGGCTGGAACAGTAGCCTGGGCTACGTTAAGGGTCATCACCATGGAAATCATCTTGGTTAAAAAGCCAATATGTTTTATAAGTGTGATCTATTTTATAATTTTTGGTTTTAGAGATGGTCACTGTCGCCCAGGCTGAAGTGCAGCCTTAACCTCCTGGGCTCAAGCAATCCTCCTGCCTCAGTCTTCTTAATAGCTGGGACTACAGGCATGCTCCACCATGCTTAGACGATTGTTTTAAATTTTTGGTAAAGATGGGATCTTGCTGTGTTACTCAGTCTTGTCTTGAACTCCTGGCCAAAAGCAGTCCTCCCACCTCAGCCTCCCAAAGCACTGGGATTACAAGTGTGAGCCACTGCACCCAGCCCTATAATTTTTAGAAGTTAAGAAAGTCTAACTTATCTTTTTTTTTTGAGACTATGTTTTTGTTGCCCAGGCTGGAGTGCAGTGGTGCAACTGTGGCTCACTGCAGCCTTGCTCTTCCCGGCTGCAGTGATGCTCCCACCTCAGCCTTCTGAGTAGCTGGGACTACAGGCGTGCACCACCGCCCCTGGCTAAATTTTCTATTTTTTGTAGAGATGAGGTTTTGCCATGTTGCCCAGGCTGGTCTCCAATTCCTGGCCTCAAGTGATCCTCCTGTCTCAGCCTCCCAAAGTGCTGGGATTAGAGGCATGAGCCACCGTGCCCGGCCAGAAAGTATAAATTAGTCAAGAAGTTTTGAATAATTTTATGTTGTTTTCACCACAACACCCTCCACACATATTTGGAGAACAATAGGGCACAAACCTGGGCAAGAGTGGAAAATATTAAAACATGGTCCCATAGGATGCTTGGTCCACTTCTGAATTCCCAGGATCTGTGCAGATTGAGGGCCATTGTGCTGGAGAAGAGAGGAAAGGAGGGAATAGAGCATCACCCCAGTGTGTTGCGGGGGCCTGGGTCAGACAGAAGAAACCATGCTGAGCCCAGTTCTATACCTCCCCTCTCAGACTCCCACACAGGGTCCCTCCCACCGCAGGGTCTGACCCTGGCCCTCTGCCATGCCTACCGTGTGCTTAGCCCCTAACAGCTGGGGTGGCTTGTGCTTAGGGAGGGGAGAGGGATGAGACAGCCGAGCAGGGAGGGGAAAAAGAAGCATTCAAGTGCTACTCAAAGTGAGGCATGTGCGCCAGCACCAGCAGCATCGCCTGGGAACTCACTGGGAATTCCAGTTCTTAGCCCCCGCCCCAGACCTACTGATCCAAAATCTGTGAAGTGAGGCCAGCCCTCCGCCCCGTGTGTCTTCACCGGCATACCAAGTGATACTCAGGCGCTGCTGACGTTGAAGGACCCGTACTGGAGAGGGCAAAATGTTGGAAGTGCTCGTTGAATCAGCGACAACAGGAGTTGAGTCCTCCATCCAGCTGTCATCTGTTGCCACCTCCTTTATGTCACCCAAGCCATTTTCATGGAAGCCTTTCTGTTGGAAAAGCGCAGAGATGGACATGACCTGGCTCTCTTAGGCCAGCCCCTCTTGATTCTCTCTCCAGTCTCTGTCTAGCCTCTTGTTCTGGGTAGGTGGAGAGTACTCCCCTCATTCTGGTCCATGAGTGTGGGGATGGGAGAGGGGAAGCATCTCAGGAGGGGTGTCAGGCTAGGCTTCCTGCAGACCCAGCTGTCCCTTCCAATCCACATCCCACCCCCCACCCAACTCCCTCACAACAAGCACACCCAGCAGCTGCAGGAACCACCCTGGCCCAATGCTGGCCCCAATGTCCCCAAGCTCAGGGGAAGTGGAGTTCAACCTGTTCTTCCATGACTGCCCCTCCCAAGCCTCCCAAAGGGACCCAGACCCACCACAGCCTGAACCAAGACATCTCCTGAACCCTTTTCTCCCTCCCCTCAAATATCCCCTTCTGGAGGGTATTGGGAAAAGCTGCCAAAAGTCAGGTCCTCACCCCAGAACCTCCAGCCTGAGCCCCAAACCCAGCTCCTCAGGTCACAGCCACTCCCACTGAACACCACCCCTCGCTGTGGGTGGGATCCCATCGCCACACAGGCCAGGCAGCTGCCTGGACCACCTGCCCCAGGAGAGACCAAATGGAAGGCCAAGAGGAAGGGCAGTGGTGGGGAGGCTCTGGGGGAGAGGAAGCGGGGGCGAAAGGGCTGGGGCCAGGAAGTCTAGGATGTGAGAGCTGGAAGGGATCTGAGGGATCAGCTCATGACTTTTACAAGCTCAGAGAGGTTGTGTCTTGCTCAGTGTCTCACAGCAAATTGGTGTCAGAGCCCAGCACAAACTTGATCTCCCAGGTCAATGCTGTTTCCACAGACCTCGCCCAGAGGGGAAGGGTAGCCAGGGGTAACTGTGTAATGAAAAGCTGCAGCCTACGCTACTGCAGCCCACACCATCACACAAGACCTTCCTCCAGGGAGCTGTCCCTAGTGGACGCCTCATTTCTTCTCCCCATCACTCCTTCCACTACTCACAACTGCCTAGAACTTGATCCATTAGTTCATCTCACATTC
>NW_012103032.1:1382761-1413464 GCF_000951045.1 Mandrillus leucophaeus
TGAACCAAACCTTCTAGTCCTAACCCCCATGGCTCTCCACACACATATTTTAAGCCATAGTCGAGTCTAGTGATTTTCAAATGTGGAGGAGAAGTGGTGAATCACACTTTTTTTTTTTTTTTTTTGGAGACAGAGTTTAGCTCTTGTTGCTCAGGCTGGAGGGCAATGGTGTCATCTCGGCTCACTGCAACCTCCACCTCCTGGGTTCAAGTGATTCTCCTGCCTCAGCCTCCCAAGTAGCTGAGATTACAGGCATGTGCCACCACACCCAGCTAATTTTTTTGTATTACTAGTAGAGATGCGTTTTCAACATGTTGGCCACACTAGTCTTGAACTCCTGATCTCAGGTGATCCACCCGCCTTGGCCTCCCAAAGTGCTGGGATTATAGGTGTGAGCCACCGCGCCCGGCCCACTTCATCTTTAAAACTCTCTGTGTCGTAGGAGAGAGGGAGAGGGAGAGAGGAAGAGAGAGAGAGAGAGGAAGAGAGAGAAAAAGAGAGAGAGAGAGCGTGTGTGTGTGTGTCCTGCCTCCACCATCAGATGAGGGGGTTTCTTAGAGGGTATGTCTCTACCATCACACTGGGTGTTCCTAGAGGACAAATGGTGTCTCCTTCGATTATAACAGGAGCTTCCTGAGGGCAGGGACTGTCTTCCCTACTAGACTGGGATTCCCTGAAGGCAGGAGCTGAGCCTCCAGAATTTTGTGGGTCTCCTTCCCACCTCCGCAATTCTCTTTAACTGAGACAGCCCCGGTGTTAGACTTTAACAGGAGGAGGCCCTCAGAGTGCCCAGTTCAGAGACCACCTATGACAGAAATGCCGCTGGCATTTGAAGCCACTGGGGCTACCACCTCGGGACATGATTGGGGATTCTCGGACAGCTGTTATTCTTTGCGCATCCCAAGATTTCCATTTGCTGTTGCAGTAATCACCAGTCTTGGTGTTCTGTGGTTCCTGTCCCACCAACCCTCCAGGGAAATTCTCTCTGAAGTTTTGAAGAGACCTCACCATACCTAAGCTGACCCTCTGAACAAAGGGAGGAGTGTGGAAACAAGGGGTTAGAAGAGAGGGTTTTCTTCCTCTCCTTGGCCAAGGCTTCTGGGGATGGCTAAGGCCAATGACTGCCTCTCTAAAGCCACCCTCCATCCCGCCCCTGCCCCACACTGACCTTCCTTCTAATATACCAGTCCCAGGTCACACCTTCTCCCATGAAGTGTTGGACCGCAGTTCAGCAGAGGCTGTCCAAGCGAACCCTGTCTCTAAGGAATGGTCATGGCATCTTCCTCCCTGTTTCCCAAACGGGGTGCTTGGATTTTCGTCAGCTCCCAACTTTCCCAAGTTCCAGTAGAATTCTTCCCAGAACCTTTTCAGTGTCATCACCCGAAGCATCTAACAGTCTTAGCCCCCAGCTGGAGACATGGCAGGGCCTGAGTGAGAGCAGTAAGTACAAGGGGACCTCAGCTCTGTACCAGGGCATCCCCCCACAGCTGTCTACCACACAGCGCTGGGCCTGACAGGAGACAGGCTGCTTCCAAGATGGCATCCTGAAAACATAGTGTTAACAGCTGGGCGGGCAGTGCTTCCTCTGCCTCCCTCCATGGCACTCAGTTAGAACACTCCTATGAGGTACATAGGACAGACCTGATACCCATCTGTGGATAAAGGAAGTAAGACTCAGAGAGATTAAGAAATGCACCCAGGCCGGGTGCGGTGGCTCACGCCTGTAATCCCAGCACTTTGGGAGGGTGAGGCGGGTAGATCACCTGAGGTCAGGAGTTCAAGACCAGCCTGGCCAACATGGTGAAACCCTATTTCTACTAAAAATACAAAAAAATTAGCCAGGCGTGGTGGCGGGCACCTATAATCCCAGCTACTCAGGAGGCTGAGGCAGGAGAATCTTTTGAACCTGGGAGGTGGAGTTTGCAGTGAGCCGAGACTGCGCCATTGCACTCCAGCCTGGGCAACAGAGTGAGACTCTGTCTCAAGAAAAAAGAAAGAGAAAGAGAGAGAGAGGAGAGAGAGAGAGAGAGAGAGAGCGGAGAGAGAGAGAGAAAGAAAGGAAGGAAGGAAGGAAGGAAGGAAGGAAGGAAGGAAGGAAGGAAGGAAGAAAGAAAGAAAGAAAGAAAGAAAGAAAGAAAGAAAGAAAGAAAGAAAGAAAGAAAGAAAGAAAGAAAGAAAGAAAGAAAGAAGGAAGGAAGACCCAAGGCCCCATGCTATTCAGAAGAGCTGGAATGCCATGCCAGGCCTCCATTTGGTTTCAGTGTCACCATCCTTTGTGCCACATCTTACGGCAGTGCCAGCTTGGAACCAAACTCAGGCCCCCAGACTCCCAGCCTACTCCCAGGAGCAGTGTGTGTAGTTGAGCAGGTCATACACTACACAACCCCAGGAGGTGCTCCTCACGTTGAGGTCAGGGCAGATGGCGTCCCCTGTAGCTATTGCAGGACATGACCCCCATGGCTCCACATGGCGGTCCTGCCTCCGCACTCAGTCCTCAGCCCTCTGTACACACATTCAACAACACTTGGGCCACACAAGTCCATCCCCTCCTTCTCCTCTTCTCCCACTAGCCAGGGCGGCAGGCAGCAGGAGCTCTTGGGGGCAGGTGGGGATCCCTGAGGAGTGTACACACCCCCTCCCAGGACCAACGCGTGCTCCCTACCTCTCCAGGTAGAAGTGCTTTCCGCCAAACCTCCCCATACCCCCAGTGCCCCCTCACTGTGCCCGCACCCCTGCCTCCACACTCATCCCCCCACACATGTGGGTACACACGCTCACACACACATATGCACCATGCGAGTGAAATGCAGGGCCCCAGATCTCCAAGCTCCTGGCTCCTGTCTGAGACTCCACCAAGCATGGGGCTGAGGGCTGAGGGCTGGGGGCTGGCCTCCCTTAGCAGAGCCCCCTCCCCCTCTACTCGTGTGCGGAGCCCTGGCCCCTCCCGGGGAACAAGGCTGGGATTAATAAACGGCCTGGCTCCCTCCCCTAATGGGCTCCAGCTGCACAAACACTCCCAGAATTCAGAGCGGGCTCTGTCTGGGCAGCCCAGGCCTCAGCCCCAGCATTCCTGGCCCCTCCCCGCCAGGCCTGGGACAGCTGCTCCGGAACTCCAGCAACTGGCTGGGGATCGAATCCCCATTCAGCTTCTCCAGAGGTGGGGGGCAGGGGAGTGACTGGGGCTGGGGTGGGAGGCAAGGGGACAGGAAGAGGTGAGTAAGCTCTGAAAGGACACCTGCCTACCTGCCCCTCCCCCGCCTGCCAGGCCCACCCCTCCCCCAACACTGCTCGCACCCTTAGCCTAGGTGCCAGGGCCCAGTTTGGTCTTCCCTAATTTGTCTCACCAAGCAGTGCCCTTGGCTGGCAGTGCCCAGGGGGAGGTAACCCAGGCAGGGCTGGGAGAAAAGATAAACATCTCCCCTTGTGTTTTAAGAGATCCAGCTGGGTCTCCATGGAATCTATGGCCTGGCAGCAGCTTAGTTTAAACAGATTCTTATCAAGCAGGGGGAAGGGGTGGCAAAGGGAGCAAGAGGAAGAAGGAAAGTGGGGGTTTTCACCCTCCCATTATCCACCTAGGAGTGACACTCAGGGCCCCAGTGGGAGGAATCCTAGGTGGACAAAGATGAGCCCGTGAGGATGATGGCTCTAAACCTGTCTTCCCAGATCCCAGGTCACAGGGGCCAGTCACTCCGCTGTCCCTGATCTGTCCTTGATCTGTTGCCCCCAGTTACGCCCACTATGGACACCAAGGGCTGAGGCTATGGGAGGAGTCCCATGACTCATGTTGGTGCTCAGTCCCCTGAGCGGGGACTTGTGGAGAGCACTCCACCTAACAGAGATGTGTGCGGCTGTGTGTGTGCGGCTGTGTGTGTGCCTGTGTCTCCCTGGCCAAGTGGAAGCGGCTGAGTCAAGTAGCACCTGCATGTGGGTGTGGCAGTGTGTGTGCATGCGCCAGTGCACATCAGCCTCTCCGTGTTCAAAAACGCCGTAAGCTCCATGCTCACTCAGAAAGCCTACCTGCTGGCCACCCCTCCCCCAAGCTACCAGTGTCCCTGCCACAGGACATGTGCCAGAGAGAGGCTGAGAAGAGAAAGTAGAGGATAAACAAAAGAGAGGTCGGGCCTGCTGTGGTGGCTCACGCCTGTCATCCCAGCACTTTGGGAAGCAGAGGTGAGCAGATCACTTGATCAGGAGTTCGAGACCAACCTGGCCAGCGTGGTGAAATCCCATCTCTATTAAAAATATAAAAATTAGCTGGGCGTGGTGGCACATGCCTGTAATCTCAGCTACTTGGGAGGCTGAGGCAGAAGAGTTGTTTGAACCAGGGAGGTGGAGGTTGCAGTGAGCTGAGACTGCGCCACTCCACTCCAGCCTGGGCGACAGGTTGATGAGGCGAGAGCCCTGAGGGAGGCTGTGTGGGCAACCGAGGGCACTGACTTGGGAGTTAGGAAACGTAGATCTTGGCCTTAACTCTGCCAGGGACCAGCCAGGACGCTGGATGTGTCCCTTCCCCGGTCTGGGCCTCAGTATCCTTCCCTTGAATAAGAGAAGATTGGACAAGAGTCTCTCCTGAGTCCCTTCTTGGATTCCATTGTGATGAGAGCTGTGTTGGGGGACATGGGAGGATGCTACATCCCCTCAGAGCTGCAAGAAAGGGGCTCTGGAGGGGCCGCCAAGAGCAGCCAATAGGGACTGCGTAGAGGGTCCCTAGTCTCTCTGGCCAGAAGAGGAAACTGAGAAAGGGGTGTGCACCCTATCTTGGGGAGTTCCAGTCTGCAGGGAGATCAAGTACACCACAACATGGAGACAGATAAAGGCAGATGATCTCAACTGACTGAGCTCTTGGCGGCCATCCTGGGTTGAAGGGGAAGAGGGCCATTGAGCCAAACAGCAAGGAGCTGTTTACTCTCCACTCTCTTTTTTTTTTTTTTTTTTTTTTGAGACAGAATCTCGCTCTGTGCCCCAGGCTGGAGTACAGTGGCGCGATCTCGGCTCACTGCAAGCTCTGCCTCACGGGTTCACGCCATTCTCCTGCCTCAGCCTCCTGAGTAGCTGGGACTATAGGCGCCCGCCACCACGCCCTGCTAATTTTTTGTATTTTTAATAGAGACGGGGTTTCACTGTGGTCTCGATCTCCTGACCTTGTGATCCGCCCACCTCGGCCTCCCAAAGTGCTGGGATTACAGGCCTGAGCCACCGTGCCCGGCCTCTCCACTCTCTTTTGTTCACGTGCACGCAGCAAACACACACGGCCCTTCCTCAGGCCTCTCCAGGCCAAGGAATGCAGACCCACCGCTCCAGGTCTTGGTCCCCATCAATCACACTGCCCATGCATGTCACATCACCTGTTTCCTCGCAGGCTTGGCCATTTCCCCATGCAGGCACAGAGGGAATGCCACTCTCGCAGCATGTGAGCCTTTAACTCATCATTGGTCTATATCTCCACTCCCCACTCCACCCCCAGCAATGGGACCAGCTCCTGAGTTGCAGGGAGAAGGTGAGGTGTGACCTCCTTTGCGTACTTGGAGAAACTGAAGGGCTGTGGGTGGGATGGGAACTCAGGAATTGGACCGCATTTAGGACTCTATCCAAGTGAGCTTCATCTAGCTGTTCATCTGGCATTTAGTGAACACCTACTTTGTATTCAGCGCTGTATTATTAATAGAAGCTGAATAATACAAAGAAATAACATTTCCCCCAGGGGTATGAAATTAGAGGGAAAAAAATCCTTCCCCCAAATCAAAGGTGGACTGAAACCAACCCCACACCAACCAAAGAAACAGAGCCATCAACATGCTATTGAATTTTAGAGCTGTTTATGTGGGCACCAGAGAAACAGCAGACCAGACGCCTGAACCTCCCAGGCTGAAGCTCTGGACTACAAAGCTGTAGACGCTTAGCAGGGAAACAGGAAAAGAGGGAAGCAGACGGCCATGGTTGCGAAATTCTGAGATCCAGAACTCCAAGGCAACAAACTGAACCCATAGCCTCTCTCCCCTACCCCCTCTTCCCTTCGTTTTTCAGCTGTCTATTGAGTAAATAATCCACCCCAAAACTGAGACTTACAACAATACAAGTTTTTCTTTTCTTTTCTTTTCTTTCTTTTTTTTTTTTTGTTTTGAGTCTTGCTGTTGCCCAGGCGGGAGCGCAGTGGCACGATCTCAGCTTATTGCAACCTTTGCCTCCCGGGTTCGAGCAATTCTTCTGCCTCAGCCTCCCAAGTAGCTGGGATTACAGCCTCCCAAGTAGCTGCGTCATCATGCCTGGCTAATTTTTTTTTTTAATTTTTAGTAGAGACGGGGTATCACCATGTTGGTCAAGCTGGTATCGAACTCCTGACCTCAAGTGATCCGCCCGCCTTGGCCTCCTAGAGTGTAAAATCATCCTCACAGTCACTACCATCCCCTGTTACCCGGAATGCTCAACAGCTTCCTGAAAGGTCTCCTGTTTTCACTCTTGCTTCAATAACATGTTGCTTTTCAACTTGCAGCCAGAATGAGCATTCCAAAGGCTGCACCTGTGGGGAGCTGGGTGGCCGGGGACAGGAGAGCCAGAGGGACTTGTGTTTCAATATATGCTCTTTTGTACCATGTGCGTATCTCTGCAAAAACTAAAATGCCTTTTAGGGCCTGGTGCAGTGGCTCACACCTGTAATCCCAGCATTTGGGAAGCTGAGGCAGGAGGATCTTTTGAGCCCCAGGAGTTTGAGACCAACCTGGGCAACACAGGGAGACCCTGTCTCTAAAAGAAAAATAAAAAAATTATTTACGTAATTTTATTTTATTTTTGGAGACAGGGTCTTGCTCTGTCACCCAGGCTGGAATGCAGTGGCACAATCTTGGCTCACTGCAACCTCTGCCTCCCTGGTTCAAGTAATTCTCATGCCTCAGCCTCCCGAGTAGCTGGGATTACAGGCATAAGCCACCGCACCCAGCCTTACAAAAATTTTTTTTTTAATTAGCTGGCCATGGTCGTGTCGTCCCAGCTACATGGTGGAGGGAGGAGGGTGGGGGCTGAGGGGGTAGAATCACCTAAGCCCAGGAGGTCAAGGCTGCAGTGAGCTACGATCGCACCATTGCACTCCAGTCTGGGCAACAGTGAGACCCTGTCTGAAAACAAACAAACAAAAAACCACACACACACACAAAACAATCGACTCAAAATCAAATTTAATAATAAATAAAATAAACCAGATCCTTATTGTGTCACTCTTTCAAGATCTGCCCTGCCTGGCCCTGCAGGCACTCTTCCCAACTTCACGCTCTATGTTCCAGTCAAGCCGAACTTCTCTGAATTTCTTGCATTTCCTTGAAAGTACCAGTTCTCTCTTGCTTGCCGCTTTTGCACAAGTGACTGCTCACAACGCTATTTATTCTTCAGGTCTCAGTTCAGGTGTTTTCTCCAGGAAGTCTTTTGTGGTCCATAAAGTTGGGGTTTGATGTCTCTTCTACAAGTTGCCACAGTGCCCTTGACTTTTCTACCATTCTGCTCATCACATTCTACTGTCTTTTTTGTTTGTTTGTTTGTTTGTTTGAGACAGGGTCTCACTCTGTCGCCCAGGCTGGAATGCGGTGTCGCGATCTTGGCTCACTGCAGCCTCGATCTCCTGGGCTCAGTTGATCCTCCTGCCCCAGCCTCCTGAGTAGCTGGGACTACAGGTGCATGCCACCACACTGGCTAATGTTTTGTATTCTTTTGTAGAGACAGGATTCCACCATGTTCTCCAGGCTTGTCTCAAACTCCTGGGCACAAGGGATGCACTAGCCTCGGCTTCCCAAAGTGCTAGGATTACAGAAATGAGCCACTGTGCTGGCCTATTTTGTTTTGTTTTGTTTTCGAGACAAGGTCTCACTCTGTTGCCCTGGCTGAAGTGCAGTGGTGTGATCATAGCTCGCTGCAGCCTTGAACTCCTGGGCTCAAGCAATCCTCCTGCTTCAGTCTCCTGAGTAGCTGGACCACAGATGTGCACCATGATGCCAAGCTGAGTTTTTAAATTTTTAATAGAGACAAAGTCTTGCTATGTTGCCCAGGCTGGTCTCGATTTCCTGAGCTCAAGCAATCTTCCCGCCTCAGCCTCCCAAAGTCCTGGGATTACAGGTTGAGCCACCACACCCAGCCTCACACTCTACTGTCCTTACCTGGTTCTTCACCTGTCCCTCCCACCACAGCATATACTTCCAACAGGGCAGGAACCAAGACTGTGATGCTCCCTGCTGCTTCCCTAACACCGTGCAAAGGTGCTTACTACTTACTGAAGGAGAGAAGAAAAGGAGAGGGAGGAAGAAAGAAAAGGAGGAGAGAGAAAGAGAAGAAAGATAAGTTGGTTTAAAAGCTGCAGCAGGTCAGGAAGCTAATTTTGGAATATTAAGTGGGGAGTTTTACTGTAAGAAATTATGTGGCCATGTGGACTCAACCATGTGAATAAATCTCATAGACATTAGATACAAAAGAAGGCCCATTTCATGATTCCTTTTCTAGAAGTTCTATAACAGGCCAAATTAATCATAGTGATAGAAGTCAGAATAGTGGTTACCTCTAGCACAGTGCTCACTAGAAGGTAGAAGGAGCAAAATGTCCTCTCTTGTTACTTAGGTAGTGTTTACATGAGCGTAGACACATGTAAAAATTCATTAAGCTGGCCGGGCACGGTGGCTTACGCCTGTAATCCTAGCACTTTGGGAGGCCAAGGTGAGTGGATCACCTGAGGTCGGGAGTTCAAGACCAGCCTGACCAACGTGGAGAAACTCTGTCTCTACTACAAATACAAAATTAGCCTAGCATGGTGGCATATGCCTGTAATCCCAGCTACTCGGGAGGCTGAGGCAGAAGAATCGCTTGAACCCGGGAGGCGGAGGTTGTGGTGAGCCAATATTGCACCATTGCACTCCAGCCTGGGCAACAAGAATGAAATTCCATCTCAAAAAAAAAAAATTATTAAGCTGTACTTAAGACTTAAATGCACTTTACAGCCTGGGCAACATGGCAAGACCCTCATTTCTACAAAAAAAAAAATTTTTTTTCAAAAAGCTGGGCATGGTAGCACATGCCTGTGGTCCCAGCAACTTGGGAGGCTCAGGCGGGAGGATCATTTGAACACAGGAGGTTGAGACTGCAGTGAGCTGTATTCATACCACTGCAGCCCGATCTGGGTGACACAGCAAGACCCTGTCTCAAAAAAATTTTTAAAAAGCACTTTATGCATTTTAGTCTATGTTATTTCAATAAGAAATTAGAAAAGAAGGAAGGGAAAAAGGAAGGAAAGAATTTAAAAAGGAATAAATAAAATTATTTACGCCGGGCATGGTAGCTTACGTTTGTAATCCCAGCACTTTGGGAGGCCAAGGTGGGTGAATCATCTGAGCTCAGGAGTTTGAGAACAGACTGGCCAACATGGTGAAACCCCATCTCTACTAAAAATACAAAAATTAGCCAGCCATGGTGGCGCACGCCTGTAATCCCAGCTACTTGGGATGCTGAGGCAGGAGAATTGCTTGAACATAGGAGGTTGAGGTTGCAGTGAGCTGAGACTGTGCAACTGCACTCCAGCCTGGGTGACAGAGCAAGACTCCATCTCTAAATAAATAAATAAATAAATAAATAGGCTGGAAATTCAAGTCAACTGCCTAGTTGGGTGAGAGTGATAAAGCAGTTACAATCTAGGACTAAGGCATGGAACTGGGATCTAGGCGGAAAAAGCAGTGTCACACGTGTGTGTACACATATGTGCATGCAAGTGAGGAAGCTGGTTTTTATTGAAAGGAGGAAAGTAATGCAAAAAAATTGCTCATCTATTCTTCATGCACCTTCCCATTCCCTCCCAAAGCCTCCACTGGATTTTCCATTACTATACTTAAAATCCAGACTCCTTGACCTCACATTAAAGCTTTCTTCTATCTGTGCCCCCAACCGTCCTTCCAGGTCTGTCTCCCTTTCTTCATGCCCTCTCTCCCCACATCCACCACACAATGCATGCTTCCTTGTACTCTTTTTAAAATTTGTTGTTAAATTATTATTATTATTATTGAAAGAAGGACTCACTCTGTCACCCAGGCTGGAGTTCAGTGGTGCAATCTCAACTTATTGCAGCCTTGACCTCCCTGGTCCAAGTGATACTCCCACCTCAACCTCTTGAATATCTGGAATCAGAGGCACGCACCACCATGCCCAGCTAATTTTTGTATTTTTGGTAGAGATGGGGTTTCAGCACATTGCCCAGGCTGGTCTTGAACTCCTAAGCTCAAGCGATCCATCTACCTTGACCTCCCAAAGTGCTGGGATTACACGTGTGAGCCACCATGCCCTGCCGTTCAGTACACTCTTTACCTGTATGGGTGTACCAGTCCACAGAGAGATCAGCTATGATTGCCTTTTCCTTATTGAACTCCTACTCACCATTATGGATTAACTGCTCCTCTGTCGTTCTTTTCATGGCCCTTTGCTCACAGCCAGATAGCATGTAAGTTGACCTCTGGTAGATCACAGCGATTTATGTATGATTCTGTCTCCATCTATCACATAAGCCCTCCAGAAGTCAGGGACAATGTCAGTGCCCAAATCTACAGCTCTAGCTCCCAACTCTCGTCTGCATCAGAACCACATTTGCAACTGCCTACTAGATATCTCCTCCTCAAAGTATATGTGTTCAAAACTGAGTTAATGATAGATAACCCAGAAATAAACTCTCATGTATATAGTTAAATTATTTTTGACAAGGGTGCCAAGACCGTTCAATGGGGAAAGGATAGTCTTTTCAACAAGTGGAGTTGGAAAACTGGATAGCCACACACAAAAGAATGAAGTTGGACCCTTACACATCATGTACAAAACTTAACTCGAAATGGATTAAAGGGTCAGGCGCAGTAGCTCATGCCTGTAATCCCAGCACTTTGGGAGGCCAAGGCCAGTGGATCACGTGAAGTCAGGAGTTTGAGGCCAGCCTGGCCAACATAGCGAAACCCTCCTTGCTACTAAAAATACAAAAATTAGTTGGGCATGGCGGTGCTTGCCTGTAATCCCAGCTACTCGGGAGGCTGAGGCAGGAGAATCGCTTGAATCTGGGAGGCAGAGGTTGCAGTGAGCTGAGATCGAGTCATTGCACTCCAACAACCTGGGTGACAGAGAGGCTCCATCTCAAAAAAAAAAAAAAAGAAAAAAAGAAAGAAATGGATCAAAGACCTAAAAGCAAGACCTAAATGTAAGCAGAAGCTTCACTTCATTGGATTTGGCAATGGTTTTTTGGTATGACATTAAAGACACTTGTTTTTGTCTTTAATGAAAAAAATTGATAAATTAGATGTTATATTATAAAAGTGTAAAATTTTTGTGCATTAAAAGACAATATCAACAAGTAAAAAGGTAACCCACAGAATGAGGAAAACTATTTGCATATCATGTATCTGGTAGAGGATTAATAGCCACAATATATAGAGAACTCCTAAAACTCAACAACAAAAAAACCCACCTGATTTAAAAATGGGCAAAGGCGGGCAGATCATGAGGTCAGGAGTTCGAGACCAGCCTGGCCAACATGGTGAAACCTTGTTTCTACTAAAAATACAAAAATAAGTTGGGTGTGGTGGCGTGTGCTTGTAATCCCAGCTACTCGGGAGGCTGAGGCAGGAGAATAGCTTGAACCTGGGAGGCAGAGGTTGCAGTGAGCCGAGATCGCACCACCGTACTCCAGCCTGGGCAACAGAGCAACTCCATCTCAAATAATAAAAAAATAAATAAAAATGGGCAAAGGAGTTGCAAAGATATTTCTCTAAAGAACATATACAAATGGCCAATAAACAAATGAAAAAATGTTCAACATCACTAATCATTAGGGAAATGCAAATCAAAACTACAATAGGTGGCCAGGTGCAGTGGCTCACAGCACTTTGGTATGCCAAGATGGGTAGATCACTTGAGCCCAGGAGTTCGAGACCAGCCTGACCAACATGGTGAAACCACATCTCTACAAAAAAATACAAAAATTAGCTAGGCATGGTGGCACATGCCTGTAGTCCTTGCTATTCAGGAGGCTCAGGTGGGAGAATCCCTTGCACCCAGGAAGCAGAGGTTGCAGTGAACAGAGATCATGCCACTGTACTCCAGCCTGGGTGACAGAGAGAGAGCCTGTCTCAAAAAAAACAAAAACAAAATAACAATAGGTAATACCTCACACCCATTAGGATGGGTATTTTTTATTTATTTATTTTTTATTTTATTTTTATTTTTGAGATGGAGTCTTGCTCTGTCACCCAGGCTGGAGTGCAATGGCGTGATCTCGGCTCACTGCAGCCTCCACCTCCCAGGTTCAAGCAATTCTCCTGCCTCAGCCTCCTGAGTAGCTGGGATTACAGGCTAATTTTTGTATTTTTAATAGAGGTGGGATTTCGCCATGTTGGCCAGGCTGGTCGCAAACTCCTGACCTCATAATCCACCCGTCTCAGCCTCCCAAAGTGCTGGGATTACAGGCATGAGCCACTGCACCCAGCCAGAATAGGTAATTTTAAAATAAAACAGAAAATAACAAGTGTTGGTGAAGTTGGAATCCTTGTGCACGGTTGCTGGGAATGTAATATACTGTGGAAAACAGAAAGGCAGTTCCTAAAAAAAACTTTCTAAAAAATTATCACACTGGGTACAGTGGCACATGCCTGTAGTCCCAGCTACTCTGGAAGCTGAGGCAGAAGAATCACTTGAGCACAGGGGTTGAAGACTGTGGTATGCCGTGATCACACCTGTGAATAACCGCTGCATTCCAGTCTGGGCAACATAGGGAGACTCTATCTCTAAAAATAGATGCCTCAGCCTCCCGAGTAGCTGGGACTCTAGGTGCCTGCCACTACACACAGCTAATTTTTGTATTCTTAGTAGATATGTGGTTTTGCCATGTTAGCCAGGCTGGTCTCAAACTCCCAACCTCAGGTAATCTGCCTGCCTCTACCTCCCAAAGTGCTGGAATTACAGGTGTGAGCCACTACACCCGGCCCCAAAATTAGTAGTGTTTTTTGTTTGTTTGTTTTTGTTTTTGTTTTTGTTTATTTTGAGACAGTTTCACTCTTGTCGCCCAGGCTGGAGTGCAATGACGTGATCTCGGCTCACCACAACCTCTGCCTCCCGGGTTCAAGCAATTCTCCTGCCTCAGCCTCCCAAGTAGCTGGGATATCAGGCATGCGCCACCACGCCCAGCTAATTTTGTATTTTTAGTAGAGACAGGGTTTCTCCATGTTGGTCAGGCTGGTCTCGAACTCCCGACCTTAGGTGATCTGCCCACCTGGGCCTCCCAAAGTGCTGGGATTACAGACGTGAGCCACTGCGCCCAGCAAGCTCTACTTCATCTTCTGAGGAATAAATGAGTTAATACATGTCAATCACTTGGAACAGTGACACATATATAAACTTAATAATTCTTTTTTTGGACAGTGTCTTGCTGTGTTGCCAGGCTGGAGTGTAGTGGCCTGATAATGGCTCACTGCAGCCTCAACCCTTCCTGGCTCAAGCAATCCTTCCACCTCAACGTCCTGAGGAGCTGGGACTACAAGTGTGCACAACCATGCCTGGCTAATTTTATTTATTTATTTATGTATTTATTTAGAGATGGAGTCTCCTGGCTAATTTTATTTATTTATTTATTTAGAGATGGAGTCTTGCTCTGTCACCCAGTCTGGAGTGCAATGGCGCAACCTCGGTTCATTGCAACCTCCGCTTCCTGGGTTCAAGTGATTCTCCTGCCTTAGCCTCCTGAGTAGCTGGGATTGCAGGCACCCGCCACCACACCCAGCTAATTTTTGTAATTTTAGTAGAGACGGGGTTTCACCATGTTGGCTAGGCTGGTCTCCAATTCCTAACCTCTTGATGTGCCTGCCTCGGCCACCCAAAGTGCTGGGATTACAGGCACGAGCCACCGCACCCAGCCAATTTTTTTTATTTTGAGTAGAGACAAGGTGTTGCTATGTTGCCCAGGCTGCTCTCAAACTCCTGACCTTAGGCAGTCCTCCCACCTCAGCATCCCACGGTGCTGGGATTACGGGTGTGAGCCACTGCGCTCAGCGATAGCTTAATAATTATTATTACCATTTGTTTCAGTTATCTATTCCTGCATAACAAAGTACCCCAAAATTTAGTAGCTTAAAACAACAATTGTTTTATTATATCTCACGATTTTATGTGTCAGGAATTTGGGCAGGGCTTGGCTGGGAGATTCTTCCATTCCACAAGGTGTTGATAAGGATGCTTGATGATATTCAGCTGGCAGTTGGGCTGGTCAGAATTCAAAACAGTTTCACCTACATGTCTATTGTGTTAGTGAGCATGGCTGAAAGTTAGAACTATTGGCCCGGCACAGTGGCTCATGCCTGTAATTCCAGCACTTTGGGAGGCTAAGGTGGGTGGATCGCCTGAGGGCGGGAGTTCAAGACCAGCCTGACGAAGATGGAGTAAACCCCGTCTCTACTAAAAATACAAAATTAGCCAGGCATGGTGGTACGCGCCTGTAATTCCAGCTACTTGGGAGGCTGAGTCAGGAGAATCGCTTGGACCCAAGATGCAGAGGTTGCAGTGAGCCAAGATCGTGCCATTACAGTCCAGCCTGGGCAACAAAAGTGAAACTCTGTCTCAAAAAAAAAAAAAAAAAATTAGAACTATTCAACTAGAACTATTAAACAGAACACCTTCATATGACCTCTTTAGCATAGTGGACTCAGGATAGTCTGACTTCTTACATCACAGCTCAGGCAGCTCAAAGGGCACGGGTTTGAGGGTTACAAGGAACAAGGTTGAGGCTGCATGAGTTTTTTTTTTCCTCCCTGTAGCCTCAACTTCCCAGGCTCAAGCAGTTGTCCATCCCCCTTCACCTCCCGAGTAGCTGGGATTACAGGTGGGTGCCACCACGTCCAGCTAATTTTTTAATTTTTATAGACACGGGGTCTCCCTATGTTGCCTAAGCTGGTCTCAATCTTTTTTTTTTTCTTTAGAGACAGGGTCTTGCTCTCTCTTCCAGGCTGGAGTGCAGTGGTGCAATCACAGCTCACTGCAGCTTCAAACTCTGGGCTCAAGCGATCCTCCCAACTTAGCCTCCTGAGTAGCTAGGACTACAGGCATGCGTCACCACACCCAGCTAATTAAAAAAATTTTGGTAGAGACAGGGTCTTGCTATGTTGCCTCAGCTAGTCTTGAACTCCTGGATTCAAGCAATCCTCTCACCTCGACCCCAAAATGCGAGGATCACAGGCATAAGCCACTGTACCTGGCCCTGCATAGGCTTTTATAACCTAGACTTGGATGTCACATACAGTCACTGCCACCATATTCAGTTGGTCAAAGTAATCCAGATGCAAGGCAAGGAGATACAGACCTTACCTCTCAATAGGAGGAGTGTCAAAGAATTTGAAGTTATACATTAAACACTCCTCACACTTTGACCCCCAAAAGAAGTTTCCTGGAGGGATGAACTCCAGAAGGATGTCGGTGGAATAGTCTATCCTTCTTTCTCTGACAAGGAATTAGGATTATATCTCCTGTGATTTGGAGGCAATCATTTCATACCCTTCCCTGGAGGTGTGCAGGTATATCCCCACCCATGTCCATCCACATGCGCACACACAGGCATTCACACAGGCAGATCTGGCATATCTGTGTAGTCAACGCTATCTCCATTTCTATCCGTTTTCCAGGTCAAGGAGACCCATAGTCCTGCCCTAGAGTTTTTTCCCAGGAAGTTAATTCACTGACCATTCCTGCTCCCACTGGTGTGAACAGTGGGTGTTGGTAGGGATGGAACCCAGTCAGTCACTGACTGGGGAGTCTGGCTTTGATGTGTTCTCTGGGGTGTGCATGCACGTGCGTGCGTAAATGCCTCCTGGTTCTGACTGGCTCAAGTCAGTGTAGAAGTGAGGTCTGGTGCTAAGAGCAGGCCGGATGGCTCAGACACATCCTATAAATCCAAGGAAGCCAAAGTGAGATCTGAATTCTACAGGGGTCAGCCCAAATCCTCACTCTAACCAGCCCTGCCACACTCTTCCCCATACTCATCTTATGTCCCATGCGTACTCACCGTTCCCTGATCATGCCACATTCTTCCATTCTTCCGTAGCTTTGCCCATGCTGTTCTCTCTGCATAGAATGCCCTTGCCCCCTCTTTTTCCTGACAACCCTAGTGTCTGCCTTTTGTATCATGTGATATTGCAATGATCTGTATATATATATGTATTTTTTTTTTTTTTCATTTTTTTAGACAGAGTCTCACTCTGTTGCCAGGCTAGAGTGCAGTGGTGTGATCTCTGTTCACGGCAACCTCTGCCTCCTGGGTTCAAGCGATTCTCCTGCCTCAACCTCCCGAGTAGCTGGGATTACAGGCATGTGACACCACACCCGGCTAATTTTTGTATTTTTAGTAGAGATGGGGTTTCACCGTGTTAGTCAGGCTGGTCTCAACCCCTTGACCTCACGTGATCCACCTGCCTGGGCCTCCCAAAGTGCTAGGATTACAGGTGTGAACCACCATGCCCGGTGATCTGTATAAATTAATAGCTCCACTTTCCTCAAGAGCAGAGACCATCCTCTACTCATCGCCATATCACTAGCGCTTGGCGCACAATCATTCTCAACAAACACTGGTTGAACTAATGATTGAATGAACAGCTATTGCTCCCAGATTCAGCAACTATTTCTCCTCCATGTCTTTTCTCTGTCCCACTCCGCCCCGATTCCCTGGGCTGCTATCAGAAGGGGCAAGGGTCCCAAAGTCTAGAGTGAAAAGTTTGGGCTGCATTCTTGAGGCCCCAGGGAGATTCTGCAGAGTCTCCCAAAACAGGGAAGGATTCCATGTTGTAGAGGTGGGCCCAGCAGGCCCACAGGCCCTCACACCCAGAGTGCATTCTGCAGGGTTTTTCTAATGTTGGGGAGGATGTCTTAACATATGAAATAGTCTGTAAACATTGGGTTAGGTGTTAGGGTCTGCTGGGAATACTTAGACTGGGACTGAGCCAGTACCCTGCCGGAAGAAAATAATTCAGGCTGTTGAGGTGGGGGCAGGTGCAGTTGAGAAAAGAAGTCCCCATGATCAGTGCTCCTGGCCGGGCATGGTGGCTCACACTTGTAATCCTAGCACTTTGGGAGGCCGAGGGGTTGGATCACTTGAGGCCAGGAGTTCAAGACCAGCCTGGCCAACATGGTGAAACCCCATCTCTACTGAAAGTACAAAAATTAGCCAGGTGTTGTGGCTTATGCCTGTAATTCCAGCTACTCTCCTGAGGCAGGGGAATCATTTGAACCTGGGAAGCGGAGTTGGCAGTCAGCCAAGGTTGCACCACTGCACTCCAGCCTGGGTGACAGAGCAAAACTCCATCTGAAAAAAAATTAAATAAAAGATCAGTGCTCCTCACACTTGAATGTGCAAATTCCCTGGGAATCTTGTTAAAATGCTGCTTCTGATTCAGAAGGTATGAGGTCAGCCCCAAGATCCTGCTTTTCTAACAAGCTCCCAGGTGATGGCACTGTTGGAAGGATAGAGGGCAGGGGCCAGAACGCAGCTGCAATCACACTTCGAGTAGCAAAGACCTAGAAAACTAGCATTATGATCCAGATGCTGAGGATTCAGCCCTTAAAGGGAGTGGCTGCCATCAGCAACATCAGTAAAATGTTCAGAAGATGATGCAGGAGACAATACACAAAGCAAGCCTGACAAATATCTGGCATGTGTGCCAACCCTTCCATTCTTTGATTCTGTGACCATGGTCAGGAGTTCAAGACCAGCATGGCAAACATGGCAAAACCCCGTCTCTACTAAAAATACAAAACACTAGCTGGGTGTGGTGGCGTGCATCTGTAATCCCAGTTACTTGGGAGGCTGAGGCAGGAGAATCGCTTGAACCCGGGAGGCGGAGGTTGCAGTAAGCCAAGCTCCTGACACTGCACTCCAGCCTAGGCAACAGAGCCAAACTCTGTCTCAAAAATAAACAAAATAAAATAAAATAAATAAATGGTGACTACCAATATAAAGTGGTGAATATATTGCCTGCACAGTTTTACGGGACATGGTAGTGGAATGGGAAAGAGGAATAGAGGGAGACAGGAGTCAGAGAGCTAGGGGTGGGGAATAATAGGTGACAAAGACTATTCTTGCCTAAGACTATGGGCAGGTTCCCAGCTCTCTCTGGATGGCCCTGGGCTCCCTACTGGCACTAAAGCTCTTTGAAAGAGGTGAGTGGCACTTGTCATCTTGAAATACCTGAGTACAGAACTTCTTTTCAAGGAAAGTTGTGAAAGACTCTGATATGGTCAAAAAGATATAACCTGTCCTTGTGTGCTATTTTCTAGTTCTATTGTCATCAAGCTGTTTTACCACCCAGTCAATGGAAACAATTATTGTCCATAGAAATGCAAATTGCCTGGTGCATATGCAATTGATTATTGCTTAGTGGTTATTGACCAATTTGGCATCTATTAAGCAGATTTACTTCATCTTTTTTGTTTTTTTTTTTTGAGACAGAGTCTTGCTCTGTTGCCCAGGCTGGAGTACAGTGGTGTGATCATGGCTCACTGCATCCTCAACTTCCCATGCTCAAGTGATTCTCCTGCCTCAGCCTTCTGAGTAGCTGGGACTACAGGCGTGCACCACCATCCTTGGCTAATGTTTTTGAATTATTTTTTGTAGATAAAATTTTTTGTAGATTATTTTTTGGATCTCACTATGTTGCCCAGGCTGGTCTTGAACTCCTGGGCTCAAGTGATCCTCCTACCTTGGTCTGTGAAAGTGCTGGGATTACAGATGTGAGCCACTGTGCCCTGCTGACTTAATCATTCTTTTAGTTTGGTTTGTTTTGTTGTAAGACAGGGTCTTGCTCTGTCACCCAGGCTGGAGTGCAGTGGCATGATCTTAGCTCATTGTAACCTCAATCTCCTGAATAGCTGGGGCTACAGGTGCACACCACCATGCCTGACTAATTTTTAAAATTTTTGGTAGAGACAGGGTCTCACTATGTTGTCCAGGTTGCTACTTCATCACTCTTTGTTTTTCTTCGTTTTGAGACAGAGTCTCACTCCTTTCACCCAGGCTGGAGTGCAATGGTACGAACTTGGCTCACTGTAACCTCCGCCTCCCAGGCTCAAGTGATTCTCATGCCTCTGACCCTCGAGTAGCTGGGATTACAGGCATGCACCCCCATGCCTGGCTAATTTTTGTATTTTTAGTAGAGACAGTGTTTTGCCATGTTGGCCAGGCTGGTCTTGAACTGATCCAAGTGATCCACCTGCCTTGGCCTCCTAAAGTGCTGGAATTACAGGCATGAGCCAAAACGCCCAGCCTATTTCATCACTCTTGATGGCCTAAATATGTCTCTGCTCTTTGGATTGTCCTTTGAACTGACTGTAACATCTTACTGGTTCCTTCACTAATTAATGAGTTAAATAAAAATGTTGACATGATTATTGTATATTTCTATGAGAGTAATTATTCTGTTTTGTAGAAAAAAACTTTTTTTGACATTCTCATTAACAGTGAAGATTGGGCAGGAGGTTTCCAAGATCCTTTGCCCCGGACAAGCTTTTCCACAGGCTCCAAACGCCATTACACCTGTCAGGTCTGTCAGGTTGGTTTTTTGGTTTGTTTTTGAGACGGAGTCTTGCTCTGTCACCGGGTTGGAGTGCAGTGGCGCGATCTCGGCTCACTGCAACCTCCGCCTCCCAGGTTCAAACGATTCTCCTGCCTCAGCCTCCAGAGTAGCTTGGACTACAGGCGCACACCACCATACCCAGATAATTCTTGTATTTTTAGTAGAGACAAAGTTTCACCATGTTGGTCAGGATGGTCTCAATCTCTTGACCTCGTGATCCGCCCATCTTGGCCTCCCAAAGTGCTGGGATTACAGGCATGAGCCACCGCATCCGGCCCATCTGTCAGGTTTATAAGGGATTACCCCCACTTCATTGCTTGTTGCATGCCATCCAAATAGATACATAATGATTCTATATTTGAGCTGGACACATTCTCAAACATTTACATGTGTTTGTTTAACAAAACATATAACAAACCTACAAGTACCACACCAAATACTTATCCATGTATTCATTCAATGATAGGAAGTTGCATGTGGCAGGGACTGCATTTGTACCTCTTTTGAGCTTAGCAAGTGCCTAACTCATGGTAAGTTCTAAAGACACATCCACTGAGCCAACACATGAATGAATAAGCCCAGCAAGCCTTTACTGAGTGTTTACTATGTACTGAACATTGTTTTAAACACTTTATTTAGTTTGTTTAATCCTCACACTAGTTACATGGTAGGTACAATTAATTAATATCCTCATTTACACATAATACAGAGAGGTGAATGAACTTGCTCAAGGTCAACAGCTAGCAATGGTTGAGGTAGAATTCAAGCCCTGGTAGCCTGGCTCCTGAGCCTATGATCTTGGGCACCCATATGCGCCAGGCATCTTGCTAGGTTCTGATATACAGAGATAACAGACACACCAAACACAGACTTTCCTTAAGGAGGTCACACTCAAGAAAGGCAACAAATAACTAAAAAGAATGTGATGTGCTCTGGCAAGTGAGAACAGGATGCTAGGGACAGAGGGTGTCAGAGGGTTGGACAGGGGTGTGGCTGACTGCAGAGGGGCCACTTGACCTGAGGCAAGTTCTGAGGCTACTGGTAGTTAATGTTCAGACCAGAGGAAGGGAAGAGCATTCAGGCCACTGGTACCTTTGGTCTGAGAAGGTGAGAGTCCCAAGGCTGGAGCCCAGAAGTGCAGGGAAGTGAAACTGGAGAGACGAGCCAGATCCAGACCCTGGAAAGCTTCACTTGCTGAGGGAGGAAGGGTGTTGGGATGCCCCTTGGAGGCCTCACAGGACTGTGCGCAAGGGAGATACGAAATCAGACCCCACACTCCACCTGCCCCGCCCAGGACACTAAACCCAGTACACAGAATTCCTTACAAGCTGTATCCCACCCCGGAGAGTTCCCCGGGAGGGCTAGACAGGAGGGAAATGCTAATTGAGTGTGGGACACAGCCAGAGCCACCTGGGAGCCATGGCTGGGATTCTCTCCCCAAGCCCTCCCCCACAATCCCTTCAGTCACCCCCGCCCCCCAACCCAACCTTGCCAGCTCAGGCACTCAGGCACACTTCCTCCTGTCACATCCCCTTTGAGGCCAGAGATAAGAATAAGCAACATGTCTCTTCCTACACCCCTTCCCTGCTCGCCCTCTGACTCTACCATCCAAAGCAGCTGCAGAGCCTGGAACACTCTAGGCCCCAGTCAGAGGAGGGAGCATGGGGAGGTGGGAGCTTCCTGGGGGGCCGTGGCTCTGGGCTGTACCCTCCCCTCCCACAGGGCTGAGGCTGGTGATTAGTTGGGTTAATTATATCCGAGCCATTTCCGACTGGCACAAGCCCACCCACCCACAGAGCCTGCCCAGAAGGCAGGCAGGCAGGGCCCAGGTCAGGATGCTGGGGCACCAGCTCCTCTAGGTGGATTCCTGACCTGTGTGATGATGGCCAAACGGAGGCTGATTGTCCTCCTGCTCCAGGACGGCCTCCTCTTCTCTCACCAACTTTGTTACCCATCCCTCGGTTTTCTTTGTCCCCACACAAGTCCCTCTCACTCCCCTCTCCTCCCCCCAGGTTTGGAATGAAATCATGGGGCCCTGAGTTCCGCACTAGGCCCCGACATAAACACTCTGATTGGGGCTAATTATAAGGGCCAGGCTGGGAGGCTGGAGCCTTTGGAAAGCTTTGGCTTTCAAACAAAGGGCCCACGGCTCAGCCCCTAGCGCAGGCCGGCTCTCTTCCAGGCTTCCTTATGAATGAGGGGTTCCAGGAAGAGGCAGTCCTCTAGCAACCCCGTGGCCTGTGGGCTCGCTCCATGTCCCACACCTCATCTTGTCCCTTCTCGGTTGCTTTCGCCTTGGCCCTTCCAGGCCTCAGATCCCAGGGCCTTGCCGAATGGCTTGGCGGAGCCACGAGTCGGGCTGTGGAAGACAAGGCAGCAGGGGAGGAGCTCTCAGGCTGGGAGGCAGGGGCAGCGGCAGGGGCAGGGGTAGGGGAGGCGCAGGGGAAGCCAGCTGTGACAACCCAGGCCCTAATTAGTCGGCTTCAAAGCGGGCAGAGAGAGAGCCCGCCTGCGTGTGTGCCCTGCTCACTCAGGCGAGTAAGACATTTCTGTCCCAATCAGAGGAGAAAGAGGAAGAAAAACACTGGCCACCGCCACCCCGAGGAGCCTTTAGACACTGGACTGGCACCCTGAGTCAGGCAGAAAAACTGAGAACCTAGGAAATCATTCTCTTCTGTTGAAACTGATACAAAAGTGCTGGGAAGGGAAGAGTGTAGTTCCTTTAAATGATATGCAAAGGGGGAAGGGAAGTGCTGGGTACAGGAGGGCGTGGTCCCTGGCCAGTGCTACACCCCCACGGACCTAGGTGAGGACAGGCACTTTTGTTTTCCTGCCCAAATGTTGCGTTTCCCAAGACCACCCTGGCCTGCCATGCCCCCGTCCTGTGCCTATAAAAACCCGAGACCCCCAGCAAGGCAAAGCCAAGCCGCTGGATGCTGAAGAGGAGCACGTCAGCAGAGGCAACACACAGGCGGTTAGGCGTTGAGAGGGACACACCAATAGGCACCGGCATGCTGGCAGGCCACTGACCAGGCAGAACAACACGGAGTCTGGCTGGCGCAGTCTGAGAAGAGCCCGGGCCGCCGAGTGGCCTGATTCCTAGGCGACACCCATTTACTTTCTGGCTGCCCCGTCTTCTGAGAGCAACTTCCACTCAATAAAACCTTGCAGTCATACTCCAAGCCCACATGTGATCCGATTCTGGTACACCAAGGCAAGAACCCCGGGATACAGAAAGCCCTCTGTTCTCTGTCCTTGCACCAAGGAAGAGGGTCTAATTGAGCTGGTAAGACAAGCCACCTATCGACAGCAAAGCTGAAAGAGCAAAACTGAAAGAGCACCCTGTAACACGTGCCCACTGGGGCTTCAGGAGCTGTAAGCATTCACCCCTAGACACTGGTGGGGCCGGAGCCCCACAGCCTGCCTGTCTGCATGCCTCCGCTAGAGGTTTGAGCAGCGGTGCACTGAAGAAGCGAGCCATACACCCATTGCATGCCCTGCAAGGGGGACAAGGGAACTTTTCCCATTTCGCTAGCACTTTGGGAGGCCGTGACAGGAGGATCACTTGAGGTTAGGAGTTTGAGGCCAGCCTGGGCAACGTGGTGAAACCCCATTTCTACAAAAAATACAGAAAAAATTATTTGGCCATGGCACACGTCTGTAGTCTCAGCTACATCCGGAGGCTGAGGTGGGAGAACATACGAGCTCAGGAAGTCCAGGCTGCAGTGAGCGGTGATCGTGCCACTGCATTTCAACCTGGGCAATGGAGTGAGACCCTGTCAAAAAAAAAAAAAAAGTTTTGTTTTGGTAGAGACAGGACTGTCTCCATGTTGCCCAGGCTGGTCTCAAACTCCTGACCTCAAGCCATCCTCCCCTCAGCTTCCCAAAGCACTGGGATTACAGGCATGAGCCACCGTGCGTAGCTAACACTTTTCTAATCTGGAGAAGGAGGAAACTGAACATAATTATTCCTAAGCATCCTTCTAGCATTTAGTTTTCTTGCGTATCATCTCAGTGCTCCATATCCCCACCACTACCCAACTCCCAAACATACTCATATGTAGCACCAGGGGCTGGGTTCCTGCACACAAGTCATCTAAAAGTGACACTATTGACTGAATGACTGTGACCTAGGAGGCTGGGCTGATAAGGATCACCTAACAAAAACCAGTTATTGATGTTAGTGTGCTTACACTAACATCCCCTTGAAGGAAAAGTCTTAAAGCCATTTTATAAATTGTCAACCTATTTGCCCTAATGTGGTCATTCTCATCACTTATTACTCTCCTCAAAGTCTTTATTATGCAGCTAAATTACGATAATGGTTTAATAGTTTTTGGCAAACTGGAACCATGATGTCACAAAAGCCATACAAGCAAGTAGGAAAGATGTTATTATAAACTCCTCCCCCTTTTTTAAAGCAGATAAGAAAAAAAATTTTTTTGAGACAGAGTCTTGTTATGTTGCCCAGGCTGGAGTACAGTGGTGTGATCTCAGCTCACTGCAACCTCTGCCCCCCAGGCTCAAGCCATCCTCCCACCTCAGCCTCCTGAGTAGCTGGGACTGCAGGTGCACACCACCATACCCCATTAATTTTTGTATTTTTTGTAAAGAAGGGGTCTCGCCATGTTGCCTAGGCTGGTCTCAAACTCCTGAGCTCAAGCAATCTCACCACCTCAGCCCCCCAAAGTGCTGAATTACAGGTGTAAGCCACCACGCCCGGCCAGATAAGAAAATTTACAAGGGCCAAATGTCCGGTGGCAAGGCCATAAGAGCTACTAAGTGACATTGCTTCATCGTGAATTCATGCCTTCTAAGTCCACATCCAGGGCCTCTGTCCTCTGAGAACATACATCTAGGACCGTACCATCCCAGAGGTGACCTGTCTTTCTGCAGCTGTGAAAGGGAGCTTGAGCTGGGTGTGCCCAACTGATGAGGATTTGCTGAAACAATCCAACCCTTCTTCCATACTTAAAATCCCATCTGGTCTTGGTCCCATATATTTTCCTTTCAGTTTTAAAATGCAAGTCTTTTCTGAGGGAAAGCTGATCCATATGTTTCTGCATTTAAACTTAATTTCTCCAAATAGCAGTCTCTGATATCCCTGAATTTCATACATTTTTAGAAGACAGGAAATAGGAAGAGGCCAAGTATGGGCAGACTGGGAAGAGATGGAGCTCCAGGCGCTCACTGGGATTCTCTTCCTTAGAAAAATAATGTCTCCCATCCTTACAGTGGAGGCTGAGCCTGGCTTCAATCCCATATTCTTGCTCCAACTCTAGCTAAGGCAACAGTTATAACACTTGGGCCAGACAGTATGAGACTCCATCTAGCACACTTTTTTTTTTTTTTGAGACGGGGTCTCCCTCTGTTGCCCAGGCCATACTGCAGTGGGGCAGTCACAGCTTACTGCAGCCTCGACTTCTCCGGCTCAAGTAACCAGGCTCAAACGATCCTCCCATCTCAGCCTCTTGAGTAGCTGGGACCACAGATGCATGCCTAATGCCCAGTTAATTTTTTTGTTATTTTTTGTAGAGACAGGGTCTCCCTGTGTTGCCAGGCTGGTCTTGAACTGCTGGACTCAAGGGATGCTCCTTACTTGGCCTTTCAAAGTGCTGGGATTACAGGCATGAGTCACTGCGCTGGCCCAGTACAGTTTACTATCTAGAGCATAGTAAAGCGAGGAATTAACTTGATCCCTGATAGCTTGGCCAGGGCAGGAAATAAGGTCACCTGTGAGAGAAGCAATGATTCTGTGGTGCTTCCTGAGTATCTCCATCACGTACCTCAGCAGGAGGGCTTGGGTGCTCCCTCCAGGCAAACATGACTATGACAATGAAGTAAAAACAAACCTGGATGATGTGATGGGTGGGCTTTGATGGAGAAAATATATGGAGGCAATATAGCATGGTAGAAAGTGCTGTGTAGTCAGACAAAACTGAGTTCAAAGCTTGGCTCTGACAATTAAGCCCAGAGACTTTAGGCAAGTCACTTAACCTCTGTGAATATCATCAGTAAGCTTCCGCTGCATGAGATTGTTACAAGAATTAAATAAAACTATTTGTAGGGTATGACAATTAATAGGCACTTAAATAAATGGCAACCAGTAGTTTCATATTATCTGAAAGTAAGATACTGTGTGTTGAATTTCTTAACTCAACTCCCACTTAAATTATGCCCCAGACAGTCTCCTGACATGCTGCTGAGGGTCTAATATGGAAATTTTGAAAACAATCAATCAACAATAATTTGATGAGCATGTGATGGTACAAAGCCAGTGCCAGATGCTATGGATGGGTGGGCAGGGGAAAAGAAAAAAAAGTAGCAGGTTTGCAAGATTGTTCAAGGCTGGACACAGTGTCTCACACCTGTAATCCCATCACTTTGGGAAGCTGAGGTGGGCGGATCACCTGAGGCCAAGAATTTGAGACCAGTCTGGCCAACATGGTGAAACCCTGTCTCTACTAAAAATACAGGAATTAGCTGGGTGTGGTGGTGCACGCCTGTAGTCCCAGCTACTCTGAAGGCTGAGGCAGGAGAATAGCTTGAACCCAGGAGGCGGAGGTTGCCGTGAGCTGAGATCGTGCCACTGCACTCCAGCCTGGTGACAGAGTGAGACTCCATCTCAAAAATAAAAATAAAAATAAAATGAATAAATATCCAACTATATATTACTTTTGTTTTTATCAAAGGTAAAAAAGGTCTGGAGGAATAATTCCAAACTATTAACAGTGGATACTTCTGGAAGGGGGTGGGGAAGATGGGGGAAGAAACTTAAATTTTACTTTGTACATTTGTGTACTATCTTAAAATATTTTACAGCAAGCATGTATTAATTTTATAATCAAAGAATTAAATTTGAGGATTAATTATAAATTACAAAATATTCAAATAAGGAAAGACTTTGAAAGGATTATAAATATCATATACATGTATATTCTGACTTGGAAAGATTTCTATAAAATATTGTCTGGTGAAAATTGGGTACACATTACAACGTCTTCCTCATCTCTTTTATAACATTTTCCAAAGAAACAATGTAATGGTCAAAAGCCCCAAAGGGGTGAAATTTTATAATCACCCTAAATACAATAAAACACACACAAAGATGTATGTGAACAGTAAAGGGCACGAACTCACCTACATAACTTTTGAATTGTAATTTCATAATGGTCAGGACAGAAACTAAAACTAATCTTTGAGCACCATCTCATGGAGATATTTACCACTACCATGTGGTAGTTAAAATTATGCCTCAGTGTTTCTGTGTGTGTGTGACTGAAGGCTCTTCTTTAACAGTATGGTGCAATTTCTAGGAGATTTTTTTCTTTTTCTTTAACCCATAGTGTATTACTAACCTTTCTACAACGAGCAGTGCTTTCTCTGTAAAATGTAAAAACCATACTTAAGAAAGAAGTGGAAATTACAGTTAAAAAACTATATATATATATAGTTTTTATATGCTCATAATTTTATATATATATATACACATATAATTTTAGTTTTTCAGCACCACTCCCAGCGTGAGAAATTCCTGAAAATGTTTTCTAATAGTGCACTGGGTCAAAGTCATGACCCATGCAACTCCCCTACCAAATGTTTGACATTTTCCTAAAGCCAAATTGAAAGCTCAAACAACAAAAATAATAACCAAGACGGCAGGGGAAGTGTGAGCCTGGGAGTACTGAGTAAACAGAAACAGTTGAACTCTCCAGGCATGGTTTGATCTTAATAGCTAGTGGGCTGACCTGCAAACCATATCCCCACAATCCCCTTAATGCCCTTTGGAGATCATTTAGGAGCTCTAACCAATACAGAATATAGCTTTCCACCAGGCTAATCAGATGGAGTCCTCCTTTTTCTTAAATTAGAACAGTGCAACGACCACACGAATAACCAGACAAAACTGCATCTAACTGTAGCTGGATGGGACTTAATGGGCCAGTCCCATCCAGCTACCTGTTTATTTGGAGGTTTTATCTGTACAACACCAAAACAGCTCCATAATTGGTGGAATTCACTCAATTGACAAAAGTAAATAGGCATGTCAATAAAATACTAACACAACTCATTAAAAAGTGGAAACCACAGGAGGCTGAGGTGAGATCGCTTGAACCCAGGAATTTGAGGCTGCAGTGAGTTATGAGCGTGACACTGCACTCCAGCCTGTGTGACAGAGTGGTGAGACCTTGTCGGTATAAAAAAAAAGTTCACCTTTTTTTTGATAGAGAAGGGGTCTCACGATGTAAAAGTGAAACACTTTGATACTGTTGTCTTGGCCTACTCTACATAATACCAAATAACTTACTTTGATTTTCAGTTCAAGAGATCATTATTTTTATTTATTTATTTATTTATTTATTTTGAGACAGGGTCTCACTTTGTCACCCAGGCTGAAGTGCAGTAGCACCAGCTCAGCTTACTGCAGCCTGGACATCCCAGGCTCAACCGATACTCCCGCCTCAGCCTCCCAGTAGCTGGGACTACAGGCATGGGCCACCACACCCAGCTAATGGTTGTGTCTTTTGTAGAGATGGGGTTTGGCCATATTGCTTAGGCTGGTCTCAAACTCCTGGACTCAAGCAGTCCATCTCAAGAGGCCTCTCAAAGTTCTGGGATTATAGGCATGAGCCACGGCACCTGGCTAAAACAGAACTTCTCAAAGTCCTCTAGGCCAGGAACATCACCATCACCTCAGAAACACAAATTCTGGGGCCCCACCCCAGATCTATTGAATCTGAGACTCTGGGATTTGGGCCAATCTGTTTTCTAACAAATGCTCTAGGTCAGTGGTCCCCAATCTTTTTGGCACCAGGGACCAGTTTCCTGGAAGACAATTTTTCCACAGGCAGTGGACGGGGGATGGTTTCGGGGTGAAATTGTTCACTCCAGATCATTAGTTAGATCTCACAAGGAGTGCCAACTTAGATCCCTCGCATGCACAGTTCACAATAGGGTTCGCACTCCCATGAGATTCCAATGCCACTACTGATCTGACAGGAGGCAAAGCTCAGGCACTAATATTGGCTCGCCTGCCGCTCACCTCCTACTGGGCAGCCCAGTTCCTAACAGGCCACGGACCTGAACCAGACTGGTCCACGGCCCAGGGGTTGGGGACCCCTGCTCTAGGTAATTCTGATGTAGGCTGAAGTGTGAGATCCACTAATTTAGATAAAATTATTCAACTGATGGTTGAAGCTAGCCATATTGTTAATGACTATATATATATGATTGTGGAAGATCAAAACAAGGTGATTGGCACAGAACACAATTTCTAAAATGTGTTTGATTTCCGAAATTTGTATGAGTATAGTCACAAACTTATATCTTATTTAAAAGGTCCCCAGCATTTGTACGTTGAAGAGCCACTTTTATTGTCCTTGAGTCCTCGAATGTGCTAGGTATAAAACCCTAGGTATATAAATAAAGAGAGAGGCTGGGCAGGATGGGTCACATCTGTAACCCCAGCACTTTGAGAAGCCAAGGCAAGAGGAGTGCTTGAGCCCAGGAGTTTGAGACCAGCCTGGGCAACATCGCGAGACCCTGTCTCTCCAAAATATACAAAAATTAGTCAGGTGTGGTGGTGCACACCTGTGGTCCCAGTTACTTGAGAAGTTTAGGTGGGAGGATGGCTTGGGCCCCAGAGGTTGAGGCTGCAGTGAGCTGAGAATGTGCCACTGTACTCCAGCCTGGGTGACAGATTGGGACCCTGTCTCAAAACCTCCCACCTCCAAAAAACATTATATATATAAAAAAAGAGAAAGAGCAAAGGAGAGTGAGAAAAAGCATTAATATATGTTACATTCTCCTTCCTACCAAAGAAATTGGAGCAAACTCAGGACAATTGTTCCTAAATTTATGGGCAAATGCCTAACTTAGTTAGGGAGTCTGACATATATGATGCCAAACACCTATGTAAAAAAAGAAAATTATTACAAATAAGATATTTGCTGCCTTTTTTTTTTTTTTAAGAGACAGGGTCTCACTGTGTCACCCAAGATGGAGAGCAATGTTGTGATAGAGGTGCACTGCAGCCTTAACCTCCAGGCAAGTTCAAGTGATCCTCCCACCTCAGCCTCCAGAGTATCTGGGACTACAGACACACGCCACCATGCCCAGCTAAATTTTTGTAGAGATAGGGTTTCACTATGTTGCCCAGGCTGGTCTTGAATTCCTGGGCTTAAGTGAGGAATGCTTAAGGGAGGCTCTTACCTCAGCCTCCCAAAGTGTTGTAATTATAGACATGAGCTACCTCGCCCTGCCTACATAAGCTTTAAAATGTTGGTATCAAAAACTTACATTTTATCTCTTTAAAAAAAACAGTTTTACTATATCCCTCTCTGCCCCTTATTTTACTGATTATTTTCAAAAGATGGCAACATTGTTTTGAGTACTAGGAAATTGTCTCAATTGTAAATGATTATAATGGTGATTACATGAGTAAATTATAAGAAGATTATGAGGACTTACTACAGACTGAGAATTAAACACAAAGTAATCATATTTTATTAACATCCCTTTCTCCAGGAGGCAACCCTTGCAGGAAACATGAATTCTAGAACCATCCATGGCACCACTAGCTCTGTGATTTGGACTTCTCTGAGCCTTGGGATTCTCATCTGTACATTTGAGAGTTGGGCCAAATGATACTCAAGGGCCCTTCCAGATCTAAAATTCTGTAATTCTGTGTTTCTAATAACTTGAATTTTTCTCGCTGGGTGCGGTGGCTGATGCCTATAATCCCAGCACTTTGAGAGGCCAAGGCAGGCGGATCACCTGAGGTCAGGAGTTCGAAACCAGCCTGGCCAACATGGCAAAACCCCGTCTCTACTAAAAATACAAAGAAAATTAGCCAGGCATGGTGGCGGGTGCCTGTAGTCCCATCTACTTGGGAGGTTGAGGCAAAAGAATGACTTAAACCTGGGAGGTGGAGGTTGCAGTGAGCCCAGATCGTGCCATTGCACTCCAGCCTGGATGACAGAGCAAGACTCCATTTCAAAAAAGAAGAGAAAAAAAAACTTGAATTTTTATATATTCCAATTTTAAAAGAAGGAAAAATTACAGATAAACAAAACTTTCAAGAAACAAGTATAATTTTATATATA
>NW_012103032.1:1416724-1418110 GCF_000951045.1 Mandrillus leucophaeus
AGTGTGAGACTCTGCATCCAAAAAAAAAAAAAAAAAAAAGAGGTATCGCTGAGCTGTGAAAGAAACTGGCCAGCCCTAAATCACAGGCTCCCCTCTCAGTCTGATGTAGTATCAATCCTGGATTTGCTTGTCCTCTGAGAAGGAAGTCCCTACCTTTGGAGAAAGAAGCTATTGAACAACTCTCTGTTCCCTCTTGCTAGATCCACTGGTTCCTGTGCAGCTCTTGGAAGGCAAGAACATTTTTGGCTGACTTCTTTGTAGTCTAGAGAATGCATAGGTCAGCTCTTGCAACCCCAAAATACCACTGAGATTTGGGCAGTGGCATATCAAGGAATTGGGCCTAAAAGCTAAGCAAAGATTGAGAACAGAAAAATAGGAGTAAGTTAAAAGCAGATCCTCTTCCAGGGAACATATGAAAACTGATGGTCTAGAACGGGGATCAGCACACATTTGCCATAAAGGGCCAGATAGTAAATATTTAGACTTTCAAGCTGCACATCCTTATCACAGCTACTCAGTTCTGCCACTGTAAAGCAAAAGCAGTCATAGATGATAAACAAACAACTGAGTGTGCCAGTGTTCCAATAAAACTTTACTGATAAACAATGAAACTTGAATTTCATATAATTTGTACATGTCACAGGACATCATTCTTTTTAAAAATTTATTTTCAACCACTTAAAAAATTAAAGCTATTCTTAGTTCATGGGCTGTACGAAAACAGGTGGTAGGCCAGATTTGGCCCACAGGCTGTAGTTTGCAGACCTGTGGTCTAGAACAATGCTGTCCATTAGAAATATGAGAGCGTGTTGGGTACAGTGGTTCACACCTGTAATCCCAGCACTTTGGGAGGCCAAAGTGAGAGGATCTCCTGAGCCCTGGAGTTTAAGAACAGCCTGGGTAACATGGCAAGAGATCATCTCTACAAAAAAAAAATTAAAAATCAGCTGGGCATGGTGGTGTGTACCTGTAGTCCTAGCTACTGGGGAGAATGAGGCTGGAAGAGGATTGCTTGATCTCAGTAGTTCAAGGATGTAGTGAGCTATTACATCCACTATTACACTCCAGCCTGGGTAACAGAGTGAGACTCTGTCTCTTAAAAAAGAAGGCCAGGCACGGTGGCTCATGCCTGTAATCCCAGCACTTTGGGAGGCCGAGGTGGGCGGATCACAAGGTCAGGAGATCGAGACCATCCTGACTAACACGGTGAAACCCTGTCTCTACTGAAAATACAAAAAAAATAGGCAGGTGTGGTGGCGGACGCCTGTATTCCCAGCTACTCAGGAGGCTCAGGCAGGAGAATGACATGAACCTGGGAGGTGGAGCTTGCAGTGAGCTGAGATCAGGCCACTGCACTCCAGTCTGGGTGACAGAGTGAGACTCTGT
>NW_012103032.1:1422095-1423982 GCF_000951045.1 Mandrillus leucophaeus
AGGGAGGGAGGGAAGGAAGGAAAGAAGGAAGGAAAGAAGGAAGGAAGGAAGGAAGGAAGGAAGGAAGGAAGGAAAGAAGGAAAGAAGGAAAGAAGGAAAGAAGGAAAGAAGGAAGGAAAGAAGGAAAGAAGGAAAGAAGGAAAGAAGGAAAGAAGGAAAGAAAGAAAGAAAGAAAGAAAGAAAAGTGAGACCCGGAGAAGGTAAAGGCCAGAAATATGGAGATCATCTGGATAAGAGTAGGAATAAAATAGTAGGCCTCCTGATCCCCCAGCTTACTTTCCAACATTATGAGAAGACTATGCGGCCTTACTACAGACTAAGGATTAAAAACAAAATAATTGTGATCTTATTGACATCTCTTTCTCAGGAGGCAATCCTTGCAGGAAACATAAATTCTAGAATCAGCTAGAAGCCCTCAACAGATTTCCCTCATGGTGCCCAAAGTGTAGGATAAGCTAGATAGAGAAACTCCAGGGTTTTTAGGATTTTCCTACGTTATAGGGTTCCTGCTTTTCCCCACCCCATGCCTAAATTGAACTCTACTATAAAATCTAAAGGCAATTGTCTAAAGGAAAGAGTTCTTTAATGAAGAGAGATATAAGATCCCTCCCTAACTTTGACAGTTTACATTTTAACCATTAATATTCCGTCAATAACCAGGATAACATCATTATAATGGTCAGGGAATTTACTTAGAAACGAATATTAGAAAATTAAACAGTCTTGGCCGGGTGTGGTGACTCACACCTGCAATCCCAGCACTTTGGGAGGCCGAGATGGGCAGGTCACTTGCGTCCAGGAGTTCAAGACCAGCCTGGGCAACATGGTGAAACCCTATCTCTATACAAAATATAAAAAATTAGTCAGATGTGGTGGTGCATACTTGTGGTCCCAGCTACTCAGGAGGTTGAGGTGGTGGGAGGACCACTTGAGCCCAGGAGGCAAGGGTTGCAGTGAGCCAAGATCATGCCAGTGCACTCTAGCCTGGGTGACAGAATGAGACCCTGTTTGAAAGAAAGAAGGAAAGAAGGGAGGGAGGGAAGAAAGGAAGGAAGGAAGAGAGGGAGGGAGGGAGGGAGGAATTAAGTTAAACAGTCCTAAATATAATCAGTAGAGCAAGGAAAAAAGGAATGAAGGACATGTGTGTGTGTAAGAGAGAGGGAATGACAGAGAACTCCAGACTGGTACCAATCTATTAAGAATAAATGTTATTAATGTGGGTGGAAGAAGCAGGTTATGAAGGAAAAGCCAGGAAGAGCACTGTTGCCAAGAACTGTTATCAATTAACATTCTGAAACCATAGCCTTACTCCTCTTCCTTGGGAATCCTATAACATGAGAACATAAAGATTCACTGAGCCAACAAGGCTTTGGTTGCACACTGGGATCAAGAGGCTCACTAAAGGATCCAGATGTCTGCTTCATTGGAGTGGAAAAAAATGTCATAGTGAATTCCACGAAATATCTGGCAGGAACAGACCATGCAGAAGCCAACTACACTGACTGAGAGTGAGCATAAGTGAGAGCAAGAGAGAGAGAGAGAGGGAGAGAGGGAGAGAGGAAGAGAGAGAAGATGTAATTCGAGAGGTGTTGCTGGCCGGGCATAGTGGCTCACACCTGTGTAATCACAGCACTTTGGGAGGCCGAGGCAGGTGGATCACTTGAAGCCAGGAGTTCGAGACCAGCCTGGCCAACATAGTGAAATCCCATCTCTACTAAAAGTACAAAAATTAGCTGGGTAAGGCAGTGCATGCCTGTAATCCCAGTTACTCGGGAGGCTGAGGCATGAGAATCGCCTGAACCTGGGAGCCAAAGGTTGCAGTGAGCCAAGATCATGCAACTGCACTCCAGCTTGGGCAACAGTGTGAGACTCTGCATCCAAAAAAAA
>NW_012103032.1:1428792-1431492 GCF_000951045.1 Mandrillus leucophaeus
AAAAAGACCGGGCACGGTGGCTCACGCCTGTAATCCTAGCTCTTTGGGAGGCTGAGGTGGGCAGATCACAAGGTCAAGAGATAGAGACCATCCTGGCTAACACAGTGAAACCCTGTCTTTACTAAAAATACAAAAACAAAATTAGCCAGGCATGATGGTGGGTGCCTGTAGTCCTAGCTACTCGGGAGGCTGAGGTGGGAGAATGGCGTGAAGTATAAGAGCTGAAGCCAGGCACAGTGGAACATGCCTGCAGTCCCATTTACTTGCAAGGCTGAGGTGGGAGGATGTGTTTCAGCCCGGGAGTTAGATGTAGCCTAGGCAACATAGTAAGACCCATCTCTAAAAAAATAAAAAGAAAGAAAGAAAAATATAATGAGAGCCATATATGTAATTTAAAATTTTCTAGTAATCTCATGTAAAAACTTTAAAAAAGGTAAAATTAATATTTTATTTAACTCAGTATATGAAAATATAATTTTCATGCTATCAATATGTAAATTACCAGTGAGATATTTTACTTTCTCTGTTTTCATAATAAGCCTTTGAAATCCAGGATGTATCTACACTTATAGCCCATCTCAGTTCACTCTAAACATAAGAATTCAATAGTTACAGACTGCTGAAGATCAGTAAAGATGTTATCCATTTGCCCAGCTGCATCATCTGAGAGTGTTGCATGTTGAAGACATGATCTGTTACAACAAATAAGTCAAGTCACCTGTACTGGAAATCAGTTTGCTGAAATTATTGAATCAAGTTGAAGAAAAGGAGGTTCCAGCCTTGACAAGGGGATTGTGGCCCTTCCTGGAATCCCTCTGGACACACCCTCCCAGCATCTTCTAGGAAAGATGCAGCAGCTCAAAGGGAAGCCCAGGAAGGAGACATGGAAAGACAAGAAGGAGCAGAAGCAAACCATGCAGGAGGCCCGGCAGCAGATCACCACGGTGGCACTGCCCACGCTGGCCACGGTCGTGCTCCTGATCGTGGTGTTTGTGTACATGGCCACACGCCCCACCATCAACAAGTGAGCACCGCGGCCATCCGCAGACCCATTTGGCAGGGAGAGGAGGCACAGGAGGTGGAAGCAAATGAAACATGGCTTTCATATTCAGAGATGTTCATGCTGCTGAGCTATAAGCAGGAGCACCCTGTCTTCTCTGGTTTTTTTTTCTTCTTCTTCTTCTTTTTTGAGACGGAGTCTCGCTCTACCACCCAGACTATCACCCTGTCTTGCTCTATCACCCAGGAGTGCAATGGTACAATCTCGGCTCACTGCAACCTCTACCTTCTGGATTCAAGCGATTCTCCTGCCTCAACCTCCTGAGTAGCTGGGATTACAGGCACGTGCCACCACGCCTAGCTGATTTTCGTATTTTTAGTAGAAATGGAGTTTCACCATATGGGTCAGGCTGGTCTCGAACTCCTGACCTCGTGATCCACCCACCTCAGCCTCCCAAAGTGCTGGGATACAGGCGTGAGCCACCGCACCGGGCCTTTCTCTGGCCTTTGACTTGGTTAAAGTGTCTCCATTTTTCTTGGAAGGGAATAGGGGATGTTTCATCAGTGAACATGCCATGTACCTTATGGTCCACTCATGTGCCTTTCAGACTTCAAAGCAGTGTGTCTGTGTGTGTGTGTGTCTTTTTCTCGCCTAAAAATTGATAAGTAGCTCCACCTGAAGAGGGGCGGAACTTCTGGGTCAGGAAGTAGCTGGAATCTGCACTTACCTCATCCCCATTGTTTGGATCATGCCTCTTTCCAACATGTGTTCACAATCTCCAAAGGGAATGTATTTCTTCTCTGTTGCTTAATGTGATTTGAAATATGTTGAATCAAAGTGAAATATTTATTTTTGAATAAAGGAGATAATAGCATTAAACAAATTCAATAGTTAGAGGCTACCATATTGAATAGTGCAGAGCTCTTAGGTTGGTGCAAAAGTAATTGTGATTTTTGCCATTACTTTTAATATAACAATGTTTTCAAACTTAACTTTGCATCAGAATTGCTTGGAGGGCTGTTAAAATAAAGATTGCTGGGACCCATCCCCAGAGTTTCTGGTTTTGGCAGGGTACAAGAACTTCCATTTCTAACAAGTTCCTAGGTGGTGATGACGCTGTTGGTTGAAGGACCACACCTTGAGAACCACTTATCTAGAAGCTGGAGCAGTAAGAAAAAGTAGAGAAGCAATTAGGAGCCAGGGATATGTAAAAGAAAGTGGTTTGAAAAAAAAAAAAAGAAAAGAAAGCCAGGCGCAGTGGCTCACGCCTGTAATCCCAGCACTTTGGGAGGCCGAGGCGGATGGATCATTTGAGGTCAGGAGTTTGAGACCAGCCTGGCCAACATGGTGAAAACCCTGTCTCTACTAAAAATACAAAAATTAGATGGGTGTGGTGGTACATGCCTGTAATCCCAGTACCTTGGAAGGCCAAGGTGGGAGGATCACTTGAGCCCAGGAGTTTGAGACCAAACTGGGCAACACAGGGAAACCCTATCTCTACAAAAAAAAAAAAAACTTAAAAATCAACAAAGCATGATGGTGACTAGTCCCAGTTACTTCAAAGGTTGACGTGGGAGAATCGCTTGACCCCAGAAGGTCAAGACTCCAGTGAGCCGTGATCACACCACTGCACTCCAGCTAGGTGACAGAGCAAGACCCTGTGGGGAAAAAAAAAAAAAAAAAAAAAAAAAACTAAGTCC
>NW_012103032.1:1431598-1438574 GCF_000951045.1 Mandrillus leucophaeus
CCTGTAATCCCAGCTACTCAGGAGGCTGAGGCAGGAGAATCGCTTGAACCCAGGAGGTGGAGGTTGCAGTGAGCTGAGATCGTGCCACTGCACTACAGCCGGGGCAACACAGAGAGATCCCATCTCAAAAAAAAAAGAATGGCTAAAATCCAAAATACTGACAATTCCAAATACTGGCAAGGATGTGGAACAACAGGAAGTGTCATTGATTGCTGGTAGGAATGCAAAATAGTATAGCCACTTTGGAAGATAATTTGGCAGTTTCTTACAAAATTAAATATACCCTTACCATATGATCCAGCAATTGTGCTCTTGGGTATTTACCCAAATGAGTTGTAAACTATATCCACCCAAAAACTTGCACACTGGTGTTTATAGCAGTTTTAGTCATAATTGCCAAAACTGAAAGATGTCCTTCAGTAGGTGAGTAGATAAAACTGTGGTACATCCAATGAAGTATTATTCAGTGCTAAAAAGAAATGAGCTATCAAGCCATGAAAATACATGGAGGAACCCTAAATGCATATTGCTAAGTGAAAGAAGCCAATATGAAAAGTCTACATACTGTATGATTCCAATTCTATGACATTCTGTGAAAGGCAAAACTATGGAGAAGTAAAAAAAAGAAAAAAAAAAAATTCAGTGGTTGCCAGGGGTTCGGGGGAGGGAGGAATGAATAGGCGGAGCATAGAGGATTTTTAGGGTAGTGAAACTATTCTGTATGATACCAAAATGGCGGATACATGTTGCTGTATACTTTTCCAAACCCACAGAAAGTACAACACCAAGAGTGGATCCTAATGTAAACTATGGACTTTGATTGATAATGATACGTCAGTGTAGGTTCATTGATGATAACATATGTACCATTCTAGTACAGGATGTTGATACTGGGGAAGGATGCATCTGTGAAGGGGCAGGAAATCTGTATATGGGACCTCTTTGTACTTCCTTCTCAGTTTTGCCATGAACCTAAAACTACTCTGAAAAATAAAGTCTTTTTTGGGCTGGGCGCAGTGGCTCACACTTGTAATCCCAGAACTTAGGGAGGCCAACACAGGAAGATTACGTGAGGTCAGAAGTTCGAGACCAGCTTGACTAACACGGAGAAACCCCATCTCTACTAAAAATACAAAATTAGCTGGGGGTGGTGGTGCATACCCTTAATCCCAGCTACTCAGGAGGCTGAGGCAGGAGAATTGCTTGAACCCGGGAGGCGGAGGTTGCGGTGGGCCAAGATTGTGCCACTGCACTCCAGCCTGGGTGACAGAGAGACTCCATCTCAAAAAAAAAAAAAAAAAGAAAAGAAAGAAAGAAAAGAAAACAACATTAATTCTCACTTTTGAAGGGATAGCAGGAAGATGCATATTCATATTGCAGCATCTGTGATAAAAAACAATCCATTTGGCCGGGCGTGGTGGCTCATGCCTGTTATCCTAGCGCTTTGGGAGGCTGAAGAAGGAGGATCCCTTGAGTCCAGGAGTCCGAGAGCAGCCTGGGAACACAGTAAGACCTTGTCTCTACAATACATACACAAAATTAGTGAGCATAGTGCTCACCTATTAGTCGCAGCTATTCTAGAGGCTGAAGTGGAAGGATCCCTTGAGTGCTGGAGGTCAAGGCTGCAGTGAACCAAAAAAAGACCAGTGAATTCAAGTATCTACCCCCTAACCCAAACAGCAGCAGACCCTAACTCTTTCAGGGTGTCATCCTAAGCTAAGTAGAAACCTAAAAGTTTCCTAGAGCACAGATAAGAGTGACCTAGCACCCCAGCCAACCAAAAGGGGAAAAGCAGAACATAAGCTTACTTTCTACAAAGGAAGCAGCTATACAAATTATACCAGAGAAGTAGAAAAACACTAATTTGAGCATCCAAAAAGGGGGAAGTAGTTCCAAATACTTCTAATAGAGAGCATTCTGTAAGGCTTCCAGCGAGCTATTAAAGGTTGAGGAAACCTATCTGGCAACCCAGTTAATTTCAGGACGTATAATTACAGGAACTTAGTTCCTCAAGTCAGAGATGCCTGTGAGGAATTGCACGGTTTGAATCACAGCAGATTTGCAGCCTATTTAAGTTTTTGGACCACTAGAAAACTGGAAAAACAATTCATTTAATATAATTGAGAGAATACTTAAAAATCCTGCATTGATTCAATTATCTACTGACTTAGAATTATATGATTGCTTCCTATGGAGGGTTAATTCCCTGGCATTTAGGTTGAACCCCTACATATACCTTCAATTTTCAAAAAAAGAAAACCCACAAAACTTTATTTGAATACAAAGGTTTACTTACGATAATAATGAAATCTTACTTATATTAACACTCAGAACATTTCTTGGGGATAGGCTTTTTTTAATGAAACCCATAATTTATTTATGTTACAAAAGGAAATGTTTACATCCCTGTTAAAGTATAAAAAGGCCTCATTAGTGTATCTGAAGAGTACTACATTGTACATTGTCTTCCACAGGTGGAAAAAAAAGAAGTTTACTTTTACATATACTTGGAAGAGAAAGTCTGCATTCTGCACTAAGTTTTTTTGAATGGAATCAGTTTAAATTGTCTTCAGTTCTAGCAAAGAATGTTCTTAAATATCTTTCTTTAAAAATCCAATAGGCCGGGCATGGTGACTCACGCCTATAATCCCAGCACTTTGGGAGGCCAAGGCGGGTGGATCACGAGGTCAGGAGTTCTAGACCAGCCTGGCCAAGATGATGCCGTCTCACTAAGAATACAAAAAATTAGCTGGGCGTGGTGGCGGGCGCCTGTAATCCCAGCTACTTGGGAGGCTGAGGTAGGAGAATCACTTGCACCCGGGAGGTGGAGGTTGCTGCGAGCCAAGATTGCACCATTGCACTCCAGCCTGGGCAGCAAGAGCAAAACTCTGTCTCAAAAGAAAAAAAAAAAAATCCAATAGTAATTTCAGATTCACTTAAATATCCCCAAAATAGTAAGTGGAAAAAAAAGTTTTTTACTTGGGAAGCCGAGGCAGGCGGATCACGAGGTCAGGAGTTCAAGACCAGCCTGGCCAACATGGTGAAACCCTGTCTCTACTAAAAATAGAAAAATTAGCCGGGCATGGTGGTGTGTGCCTGTAATCCCAGCTACTCAGAAGGCTGAGGCAGGAGAATCGTTTGAACCCGGGAGACGGAGGTTGCAGTGAGCCGAGATTGCACCAAAATAGGCTGGGTGCAGTGGCTCACGCCTGTAATCCTAACACTTTGGGAGGCCAAGGCAGCTGGATTGCCTAAGCTCAGGAGTTCGAGACCAGCCTGGGTAACATGTCAAAACCCTGTCTCTACTAAAAATACAAAAAATTAGCCAGGCGTGGTTGTGTGTGCCTGTAATCCCAGCTACTCGGGAGGCTGAGGCATGAAAATTCCTTGAACCCGAGAGGTGGATGTTGCAATGAGCCAAGATCGTGTCACTCTACTCCAGCCTGGGCGACAGAGGGAGACTCTGTGTCAGAAAGAAAGAAAGAAAGAGAGAGAGAGAGAGAGAGAGAAAGAAGAGAGGGAGGGAGGGAATGAGGGAAGGAAGGAAGGAAGGAAGGAAGGAAGGGGAAAAGAAAATAACAAGTATTGGTGAGGATGTGGAGAAATGGGAACTCTCATGCATTGTTGGTGAGAATGTAAAATGGTGCAGTCACAGTGTAAAACATTTTGGAATTACTCAAGACATCGAATACAATTACCATATGTCCCAACAATACCACTCTTAGGTATATACCCAAAAGAATTGGAAAAAAAATGAATCAAATACTTGTACACCAATGTTCCTAGTAGTACTATTCACAATCGTGAAAAGTTGAGGGCCAAGCGCAGTGACTCATGCCTGTAATCACTTTGAGAGGTTAAGGCAGGCAGATCACTTGAGGTCAAGAGGTCAAGACCACCCTGACCAACATGGTGAGATCCTGTCTCTATTAAAAATACAAAAATTAGGCTGGTCACCGTGGCTCACCCCTGTAATCCCAGCACTTTGGGAGGCCGAGGCGGGTGGATCTCCAGAGGTCAGGAGTTCGAGGCCAGCCTGGCCAACATGGCAAAACCCTGTCTCTACTAAAAATACAAAAATTAGCTGGGCATGGTGGTCCATGCCTGTAATCCCATCTATTCAGGAGGCTGAGACAGCAGAATCACTTGAACCCAGGAGGCAGAGGTTGCAGTGAGCTGAGATCACACCACTGCACTCCAGCCTATGCAACAGAGCAAGACTGTGTCTCAAAAAAAAAAAAAAAAAAAAAAGATGGAAACCACCCATGTGTCCATAAATAGATGAATACTTGAACAAAATGTGGTATATCCATACAATGGAACCTTAGTCAGCCATAAAAAGGAATGACATTCAGGTATATGCTATAGTATGAAGGAAACTTGATGACATTATGCTTAGTAAAATAAGCCAGGCACAAAAGGATAAATACTGTATGATTCCACTTATATGAGGTACCTAGAGTAGTCAAATTCATAGGGATAGAAAGTAGAATGGTGGTTGCCAGGAACTGGGAGAAGGGGACATGGAGAGTAATTATTTATTGGATGCAGAGTTTCTGTTTGTGATTAATGAAGTTCTGAAACTGTAGAGCGGTCATGGTTACACAACATTATGAACATGCTTAATGCCACTTAACCGAACACTTAAAAATGGCAAATCTTCTATATATTTTACTACAAAAATATATAAGAGGATTCGTAGTTTTTCAAAACTCTTCTGGGGAGTACTGGAGAGGGGGAAAAAGCCAGTAGTCCTCAATGCAATGAGCCCTACACCAGCAACTTTAAGGCTGAGGCAGAGAAATGTAACTGTTAGAGCCACACCACCTGGTCAGCTATTTCTCTTAGTGTGTGTGTGTGCATGCACAGTTTGGTTTTCCTTTTTGTGGAGCACTATATTGCCCAGGCAAATCTCAAACTCCTGAGCTCAATCTATCCGCCTGCCTTTGCTTCCCTAAATGCTGGGATTGCAGGTATAAGCCCAGCAGCTTTTTCTCTTTTCTTTCTTCCTTTTTTTTTTTTTTTTGAAACAGGGTCTTGCTCTGTCGCCCATGCTGGAGTGTAATGGAGTAATTATGGCTCACTGCATCCTCTAACTCTCCAGCTCAGGCGATCCTCCCACCTCAGCCTCCCAAGTGCAAGTACCGCGCACACCACCACACCCAACTGTTAATTTTTTCGTAGAGAGGAAGTCTCCTATGCTGCCCTAGCTGGGCAACTCCTGGGCTCAAGAAATCCCCCTGCCTTGGCCTCCCAAAGTGCTGGGATTACAGGTATGAGCCACTGTGCCCAGTCTTGGTGAGCTTTCTGAACTCAAAGCTGAGTAGAGACCTGAAGTAATTATCAGGACGATATGGGTCAATAAAACTCATCCTCCTATTTCCATTTGTGTTTGAGTTAAAACAGTATCTTCCACTTAAGTGCTCATTTCTCAAGTTTTGATTTTAAATATAAAAACAGCCTAAAAGTGCTGTGTTTACTTCTTTTATATTTCAACTATCTCATTTTTAGCAGTGTCTGGGGACAAAAACTAGCATTTCTCCGAGACCGTCATATCCCCAAACTGACTGCCATATGAATGGTTTGTTGGGTGCCTGGAATGGCTTCTTCATGTAAGTTCTCACTTGTAATCTTACACTTTGGGAGGCCGAGGCGGAGAATCACTTCAGGTCAAGAGTTCAGTTCAAGACTAGCCTGGGCAACATAAAGAGACCCACGCCCCCACTCCCATCCCCACCTCCAACCCTGGCTCTACAAAAAAATTTAAAAATGAGCTGGGGCCAGGCACGGTGGCTCACGCCTGTAATCCCAGAACTTTGGGAGGCTGAAGCGGGCAGATCACGAGGTCAAGAGATGGAGACCATCCTGGGCAACATGGTGAAATTCCCGTCTCTACTAAAAATACAAAAATTAGCTGGGAGTGGTGGCATGGGCCTGTAGTCCCAGCTACTTGGGAAGCTGAGGCAGGAGAATCGCTCGAACCCGGGAGGCAGAGGTTGTAGTGAGCCTTTGTGCCACTGCACTCTAGCCTGGCGACAGAGTGACATTCCATCTCACACACACACACAAAAATTAGCTGAGAGTGGTGGCATGCGCCTGTAGCCCCAACTACTCGGGAGGCTGAGACCAGGAGTTTGAGACCAGCCTGGGCAACATAAAGAGACCCAACCCCCAGGCCCCTCAGTTTTACAAAAAAATTTTAAAAATTAGCCAGGAGTGGTGCCGTCGCGTAGCCTGCAGCCCCAGCTACTCGTGAGGCTGAGGCGGGAGGATCGCTTGAACCCGGGAGTTCAAGGCTGCAACGAGCTATGATAGCGCCACTGCACTCCAGCCTGGGCGACAGAGCAAGACCCTGTTTTACACAGACAAACAACACAAACGAACAAAAGGTCACAGCGAACTTTGTTCAAAAGTCACATTAACACTCAGTCTTAACCCTGACTGGAAGCCTGGGCTTAGGACACAGGGCAGCTCTCCCTCAAAAGGGTGGTCTCCCAACAACACCCAGTCCACAAGTTGTTCCTCGCCCTCCCCAAACCGGTACAAGATATATTAGTCTCTGGGCAGCTCCAAAGGATTCTGGGACCTACGGGAGGGACTAAGGGACAAATATGAAATGTCGGACAAATGAAATGTGCGCAACGGCTAGGTTTTGGATGATGAGCCAGTTGCTGAGCGACTTCTCAAATCTTCCAAGCGCCCCCAATACCTCTTCCACCCAGTAGGGCTGCGCTCTTTCAACCTTCCACGCCCCGCCTCTCCGCTGCCCTATCAGCAAATCATCGGGCCGGTGCCTGCCAGTCCGGGCCAATCCCAAACACATTTACTTTGAGCGGGAAAAGCTCAGAGAGCGAGGTTTGCTAACCGCCCCTTCCACTGCTTGTCTCTGGGGGGTAACGGAGCCTGGAGTGGTCGCCCATTGGATGGGTATCGGGCCAATGGCGGGGTGCGAAGCGGGGGGCGGGCCTCACAGCGG
>NW_012103032.1:1439299-1465557 GCF_000951045.1 Mandrillus leucophaeus
GCGGTGGCCGGGGAGGGGCGCCCCTCGGGGTGGCACTCAGGGGGCCCGAGGGAAGAGTGAGAATCCCGAGGCTGGAAGCGCGGGTCCCCAAATTCGTGTCCTCTGAGAGGGTTCGGAATTGAGCCGAACGGCCTAGGTGGGACAGGTGTCGGGCCGTTTCAGCTCCGGCGTCACCCTCGTGACCACTTTCTGATATTTCCTGTTCCCGCGTGCTGCAGCCCAAAGTCGCGTTCCCTGGAGGTGCGAATCGCTGCTGGAACCTCGGCGCCGACGCCGGCAACAGGTTAACCGATGTCTTCGGCAGCGTGATGTTGACTGGCTCCGCTTCCTTCTATGATTGCTACAAATCGCAGGTCTTTGAGTAAACTCCACCCCTGTTCAACTCCGCCCCTGTTACACAATTTGTTCTCAAATTAATTTACTCGAGCCTCCGATTCATAGGGGTTTAGTGGCTCCACAGTTAAGGAAAAGAAAACCGGAGACAACCTTTTTTTTCTTTTTCTTTTTCTTTTTTCTTTTCTTTTTTTTTTTTTTTTGAGACAGGGTTTTGCTCTGTCTCCCAGGCTGGAGTGCAGTGGCGCCATCTCGGCTCACTGCAACCTTCGCCAGCCGGGCTGAAGCGATTCTTGTGCCTCAGCTTCCTGAGGCGCACGCCACCACGCCCGGCTGCACTTTTTTGTTTTGTTTTGTTTTGTTTTTTGAGATGGAGTTTTGCTCTTGTTGCCCAGACTGGAGTGCAGTGGCGCGATCTCGGCTCACCGCAACCTCCGCCTCCCGGGCTCAAGCTATTCTCCTGCCTCAGCCTCCCAAGTAGCTGGGATTGCGGGCATGCGCCACCACGCCTGGCTAATTTTGTATTTTTAGTAGAGACGGGGTTTCTCCATTTTGGTCAGGCTGGTCTCGAACTCCCGACTTGAGGTGATCCGCGCACCTTGGCCTCCCAAAGTGCTGGGATTACAGGCATGAGCCACCGCGTCAGGCCGTTTTGTTTTGTTTTTTGAGACGGAGTCTCGTTCTGTTGCCCAGGCTGGAGTGCAGTGGCGCGATCTCAGATCACAGTAACCTCTGTCTCCCCGGTTCAAGCAGTTCTTCCGTCTCAGCCTCCTGAGTAGCTGGGATTACAGGCACCTGCCATCATGCCCGGCTAATTTTTATGTTGTTTTTAGAGACAGGGTTTCGCCATATTCCCCGGGCTGGTCTCGAACTCCTGGGCTCCAGCCATGCTTCCGCCTCGGCCTCCCAAAGTGCTAGGATTTCAGGCCACTGCGCCCAGCCCAGTAACAATCTTTTTTTTTTTTTTTTTTTTTTTTTTTTTTTCCTTTTTTGGGACGGAGTCTTGGTCTGTCACCCAGGCTGGCGTGCAGTGGCACGATCTTGGCTCACTGCAAGCTCCACCTCCAGGGTTCACGCCATTCTCCTGCCTCAGCCTCCCAAGTAGCTGGGACTACAGGCACCCGGCATCACGCCCGGCTAATTTTTTGTATTTTTAGTAGACACGGGGTTTCACCGTGTTAGCCAGTATGTCTTGATCTCCTGACCTCGTGATCCTCCCGCCTCCACCTCCCAAAGTGCTGGGATTACAGGTGTGAGCCACTGCGCCCAGCTACAATGTTTTAAATACAGTGTTTTCAGAATATATACTTTGCTTTGAAAACAAATTAAGGCCGGGCGGGGTGGCTCATGCCTGTAATCCCAGCACTTTGGGAGGCCAAGGCGGGTGGATCACCTGAGTTCGGGAGTTCAAGACCAGCCTGGCCAACATGGTGAAACCCCATCTCTACTAAAAATACAAAAATCAGCCGGGTGTGGTGGCAGGCACCTGTAATCCCAGCTGCTTGGGAGACTGAAGCGGCAGAATCTTGAACCAGGGAGGTGGAGGTTGCAGTGAGCCAAGATCATGCCACTGCACTCCAACCTGGGTGACAGAGCAAGACTCCCTCTCAAAAAAAAAAAAGAAAAGAAAAAAGAAAACAAGGAATAAGATTTTTCATTGATTTGTTTCCATCTTGTCCTCAGCATAACATGAGGCCAGCAATGTAAGAAAATCCACTTATTTAGTAAGATCAAAATATATTTTTTTTCCTTCAGGCATTTATTGCAAGTTGGTACAGACATATTTTTGATAATTTAAAGGTGAAAATTTCACTTTACTCCTTTATTTTCTGGTTTCAACAATGTCTTAAATTACATGCTACCACTTACCTCACCAATACATTTAGATTTATTAATCAAAGGAAATAAAGCTTGGGTAATGTAAGTAATTTTCATTTGAAATTATTTAACCAGGACATCAATGTTGATATTGTTGTACTTTGAATTATAACAATATCTAGAAATAAATTATTTTATTTAATCTACACTAAGAAACTTGTATATTATTATGCCACTGTACAGATTGAGAAACTGAGCCTCAGAGAGCTTGATTTGTGCCCTAAATGTCAAAGCTCAAGTGGAACCCAGACCATAGTTCCACTGCTCTCTGCAGTGTTTACATCTGGACTAAAATTTACTTGGATTTAATTTCAGTTCATTGTTTTAAGTATGTTAAGGATATAAGTGATACATTTTTAAGTTAATCCAGTTAATATGCCACTCAAATATTTGCATATTTCCTGGCCTCTGTTAACGAAAGGGATGCAGATATTTCAAGTATAATTATGTTTGAATCCACCACATTACTTTAGTTGTTTTAACCCAAGAATACAAAAGTTAAGTCAATCTTTTAAAATGATTTTTATTTGTAATATTCAAAATTTGCTTTAAAATGTAAAATGTACTTGAAAGAATACTCCAAATATTTTTAATTTCAAATACTGTTTACTCATTTGACATTACATAATCTGAAAATGTTCCTTTTGTTTAAGCAACTATTTCAAAAAGATGAACAATTATTTATGTCACTTTGGATACTTCACACAGTAAGAGTGGGCCTATGATGATAACTTTAGAACTCAAGGGATAAAATTAGGAAAGAAAGATAAAAAGCCTTTGTAAAAGTTTCTGCTAACCAACAAATTCTGGGAAGGTAGTTTTTAGTTTTAGCTCTCAGCAGAATGCCTTCTGTGTTTCCATTTCCTTAGCTTGAGAATAGTTGTAATATAAACTATACACAGAAAAATTATAATGTGTGGATTTTAAATAGAATCATAACCAGAACTTGAACAAATGGTTGTAAAATATTTTGAGATTCTTTAAGATGGATGATTGGAAAGTATTTCTTAATGTTCACATTTTGTTGGTATCGTATAACATGGTTGTATAGTTTAAATGTTTTTCAGTGATCATATCTATTAGGAACAAAAATTTAGAAATATTAACAGAATAAAAGCAATTAGAAAATACTTTTAGCCAGAATTATATCTTTTCTCTCTCTTTCTCTTTTTCTCTTTTTCTGTCTTTCTCTTTCTTCCTTCCTTCCTTCCTTCCTTCCTTCCTTCCTTTCTTTCCTTTCTTTCCTTTCTTTTTTGACAGAGTCTCTCTCTGTCACCCAGGCTGGAGTACAGTGGCTCAATCTTGGCTCATTGCAACCTCCGCCTTTTGGGTTCAAGTGACTCTCCTGCCTCAGCCTCTAGAGTAGCTGGGATTACAGGCACCTGCCACCACGCCTGGCTAATTTTTGTATTTTTGTAGAAACGGGGTTTCACCATGTTGGTCAGGAGTTGAACTCCTGACCTCAGGTGATCCGCACACCTAGGCCTCCCAAAGTGCTGGGATTACGGGTGTGAGCCACTGCGCCCGGCCAGAATTATATCTCTTCTGTATTTAGAAGAAAATACTATTTTCATTGTGTTTATGTCTGGGTATTTATAGTTATTGCATCTCAGGTTTTAATAGTTCCTTATCTGGAGAGTTAAAAATTTTGAATTTATACTTTCTGTCTTCTTTAAGGAAGCATTTTCTAGAATAAACAATGTATAAATTAGCTTAATCTTTTTTTGTTTGTTAAATTCACTTTCCCTACACGGTCCTTCAGGGTTTGAATCATTAAAATCTTAAAACCCAAGGCCTGGCAAAGTGACTCACACCTGTAATCCCAGCACTTTGGGAAGCCAAGGCAGGAGGATCACTTGAGGCCAGGAGTTTAAGACCAGCCTGGGCAACACAGCAAGACCCCATCTCTATTAACAGAAAAAAAAAAAAAAAAGAAACTTAACACCCAAACTTTTTGTTTACTCAAGTTCATTATAGAAGCATTCACCGAGGCTGCATGCAATGGCTCACGCCTGTAATCCCAACACTTCGGAAGGCCCAAGGCGGGCAGATCACTTGAGGTCAGGATTCGAGAGCAGCCTGGCCAACATGGTGAAATCCTAAAACTCTACTGAAAATACAAAAATTAGCCAGACATGGTGGCAGGTGCCTGTAATTCCAGCTACTTGGGAGGCTAAGGCAGGAGAATCGCTTCAACCTGGGAGGCAGAGGTTGCAGTGAACCAAGATCTCGCCACTGTACTCCAGCCTGGGCGACAGAGTGAGACTCTTGTCTCCAAAAAACAAACAAACAAAAAAGATACTGTATAAAAGGCCCGGGACTAGAAGGAAGAAGACCTTGAATTTTGGTTTTAGATTTGTTACATATTGGCTGAGTGACTTGCAGCCTCAGTTTCCTTGTTTTTAAAGTAAGATAATACTCATGTCACAAGGTTTACTGAATATAATATATGTGAAATTTCTTTGAATAGTGTAAAATTCTATATAAATATACATTAACTTTTTTCAGAGATTGGGGACATTAAGACTGACTTTTATTTATTTATTTATTTTTGACACGGAGTCTTGCTCTGTCGCCCAGGCTGGAGTGCAGTGGCGCAATCTCGGCTCACTGCAAGCTTCCCCTCCCGGGTTCACACCATTCTCCTGCCTCAGCCTCCCAAGTAGCTGGGATTACAGGCTGCCACCACCACGCCTGGCTAATTTTTTGTATTTTTAGTAGAGACGGGGTTTAGCCAGGATGGTCTCATCTCCTGACCTCATGATCTGCCCACCTTGGCCTCCCAAAGTGCTGGGATTACAGGCGTGAGCCACCGCGCCTGGCCCCAAGACTGAATTTTATATATAATTTATTAAAAATAACATTGCTAGTATCCACATAATGCTTATCTATTCAAAGAATTACAAAAAAGTATAATAATTGTAAGTATTTTATGCCACGGACCAGCAACAAGGAGCCAGATCTGCCCAATGCCTGTTTTGTAAATAAAGTTTTATTGCAGTGCAGCCAAACCCATTTGTTTATTGTCTATGGTTGATTTAGTGCTGCAGCATTAGAGTTGAAGAGTTTTGACAGCAACCTTAATGGCCAGCTAAGCCTAAAATATTTACTATTTGGCCTTTTGCAGAAAAAGTTTGCCAATCCTTGGAATAAAGTAAGCTTAAGTCACTAAGTCTACATTTGAATGTAATTCTCCCAACTCTTACACCTGTGTTATTTCCCCTGCTTTCTTATTTTTCTAATATTCTATAACAAATGAAGTTTTGATGTATCTGATAAACATTTCTTAAAACTTTCAGAGTGAAGACAATGTAGACCTAAGGCAGACCTATACTCCATTTTCTTCAACAGAATATTCAAGTTCTGTAGATTCTTCACTTTTCTGTGCACCATGGTCTACTTACGGAGATGATATTAAACAACCTTCTAATTCTCAGCTCAATATAAAGAACAGGTAAATTAATTCATTTCTCAGGGTAATTGAGGTAATTTTAAATTTAATTACATAGGAACTGAGGTTTATTTGCTCTCTGTTCCCTACATCAGCATTTTACTGTTGTGGCATTCTAGGTTTTTCATACTTTTAGGAAAGTGTAAACTGGGCAGTTATTTGTGTATAGTTTTTATGGTGTTTTGTTTTGTTGAGACACGGTCTCACTCTGTCACCCAGTCTGGAGGGCAGTGGCGAGATCATGACTCACTGCAACTTTGAACTCCTGGGCTCAAGCCATCCTCCTGCCTCAGCCTCCACAGTAGCTGGGACTACAGGTATGCACCACGGTGGTCAGCTAACTTTAAAAACTTTTGTTTCCTTTTCTTTTTAAGAAATGAGGTCTCACTTTGTTGCCTAGGCTGGTCTTGAACTCCTGGTCTCAAAGCATCCTCCCACCTTGGCCTCCCAAAGTGCTGGAATTACAGGCATGAGCCTCTGCCCAGCTAGGTTATTACTTAAAAAAATTCATTAGTGGGAACATTTAGTGCATAAATCTTAAGTTCTTCTTTCTAAAGATGACTTATATGAATGAGTTAAAACTTTTAGATGTTTTTGTCATCCAGTTCTAAATTTTCCATTTTTTTCCTTCACAACTACAGAACAAACAGGGTTTTATCAAACATAAGATATTTTAAATTATTTTTCTGTTCAATTCCACAAATAATAAGGGCCCCCTGTACATCAGATGCTTTTCTATGGGGGATACCAGAATTTAAACATGGCAAATATTATCCTTGCCTTTATAATCTTGATGATGATGATGATGATAATGACGATGACGACGATAACTAGGATATTATGGGAGCCTATTGCAAAGAGGAGCCCTAAGGGAGTGACATCTATCTTTAATTATGTATGGGAGCTATTTATAGCGGCTGATGCATCTGTAGTCTAATCAGGAAATAGTTATTTGTATTTATTAGAAAAGTGTTAAAAATTAAAATTCTTGGCAAATTCTCTAAATAATGGTTTTATTAGAAAGTCCATATAATACATAATTCTACAAAAAACAAAAATATTTTTAAAGTTGATATATGCTATTGAAAAAATTCAAGCCTATTTCTTCTCAGCTTTTGGCTAAGATCAAGTGAAAAAATTCAAACTTTTCAGAAATATGTATCAAGAAAAGTGAAAGTCTATCTTAACCTTCTCCCCCGCCACCCAATAACAGCTGCTAGCAATTTGGTATACATTACATTGAATTTTTTTTAGATATATACTAATACATAATTACACAAAAAAGCTTTTATATTGAACTTTTATGAGATAACACATGTAGTAGAAAAGGTATTGGACTTATAGGCAGACTATTTAGCAAGTATGAAGTAGTTTGGCAAGTCATATACCCTTGCAAAATACAAGTTTCTTAATATCTCAAATGATCATTCATTTATTCAACAGATAATAACAAAAGATTACTAATGCTTACCCTTCCAGTGTTATAAAGATCAATTAAATATGAGTGTTATGCAAATATAAGGTATTTTATTTCTAAAATATCCCAACACTATGAAATGTTGAAATATGAAAAAACAGGAAGTTACAATTTAGTATAAAGCAACGTACAGGGCTGGGAGCAGTGGCTCACGCCTGCAATCCCAGCACTTTGGGAAGCCGAGGTGGGCAGATCACAAGGTCAGGAGTTCGAGACCAGCCTGACCAACATGGTGAAACCCTGTCTCTACTGAAAATACAAAAAAAATTAGCCAGGCGTGGTGGCACGCACTTGTAGTCCCAGCTACTTGGGAGGCTGAGGCAGGAGAATCGCTTGAACCTGGGAGGTGGAGGTTGCAGTGAGCAGAGACTACGCACTGCAGCCTGGGGAACAGAGTGACACTCCATCTCAAAAATAAATAAACAAACAAACAAACGTACAGGTTGAGCATCCCAATCTGAAAATCCAAAATCCAAACTGATCCAAAATCCAAAACTTTTTGCTGACATGATGCTCAAAACAAATATTCATTGGAGCATTTCAGATTTTGGATCAGGGATGTTCAACCAAATATACAAATATACATTATATATTTGAAGTATAATGTATATTTCCAGAATCCAAGAAAAAAACCTGAAATCCAAAACACCTCTAATCCCAAGCATTTTGGATAAGGAATACTCAACCTGTATTACTTCTAGGAAGAAATTACCCAAAAACTGTAACAGGTAAAAGGTACCAATCTTCCATGTGCTTGTGGTTTTTACATTTTGTATTTAGTCAGTATCAGTTACTAGGTGGATTTCTGGGATATAAGGAACTCCATCCAGTCATGCTTTGCAAGGATTAAGGATGGCTCCCAAATCTGTTACATGTAAGGAACAACTGCAAAATTGCTATGGTGTCTAGGATGACCATATCACATTTCACTTTTTTATCCAGTATTTAGTATAGAGTCACAAAAATAGAGCATCAGGTTCATATGGTTTTCAAACTGCAAATGAGGAAGCTGAGCAGGTGTTGATGGAATGATATATAATAGGACAAGACTTGCTTTCAGGAGCAGCTATGATACCAATCATGTCTGTGACATCATAGATGAGAGATTTATATCTTGGTCACCTAAAATGAAAAGCATGTGTTGTGGAGAAATAAGAGGTAAGCATACACTGTAAGTTAGATATAGGATTTGAAATGAAGGAGAAATATTATTTGGAAAAGACATTTCCACATAAAATATTTATGTGGAAAAGAAAATATTCTTGAGTTCTAGTCTCTTCTTTATTTGAAATGATGGTATAGATTCAGTCCAAATATTTTATAGATAAAAATGGTAAGGTAGGATAAGTCTGGAAAGAGTAATCAATATATTGTATTTCAGCACAAATTCATTTATTTTTAGGATTCAAACAGAAAGAAATGACTATGGCAGTGAAACAGACTTATATGGACTTGTGTCTAACATTTTGGAAGAACAAGATAAGTCACAGCCATACTTTGCTGAAGGGTTAGTATATAATCTATATAGTATATAACAGGCTTTTAAACTAACATACACTAGATTACCCTGTTTATTAACTTTTATTTTTACTTACTAGTGGATCATCTGACACTAGATATCTTAATTCAAATATTGTTTCAAGGAGACTTGATTTTGCTGAAGTATTTGCTATACAATTGGAAGTTCAGTCTAAGGTTTTGTGTAAGGACTTTCATTGAAAAATTATTCTTGCATAATTCAGAGCTATTTCCCTTGAGTTCATGAATGAACTAAAGATTGGCTTAAAGAATATAAATTCAAGGGAGCTTTTATACATAGATCCCAAAGAATAAAACTCATTACTACTATGCAGAAATACATATGGATTTTATTCATGTGTTAGAAAATTTTTTAATGTTTTAATTGTTTTATTTGAGTGTGGAAGCCATATTACGCAAATATCCTATTTCATAAATAGGGAAGTATGTAGCACACATATAATCAATTAAAATACTTTAATTTCACAGAGTTTAAGCAAAACACATCTTTTTTCATTAAAAAAAAAAAACTGTGGTCAACAATGCTTTTATATAATAACCTAATAACCATGGATTTACTGGTTTAGACCTTGAAGAACAATGGATGTACCCCTCACGAAGTGATCATTCTAACTGTCACAATATGCAGACAAATGATACAGCTAAGACAACATTCCAAGAATATCCATTTACCAATGGATATTTTCTGCTTACTATAGATAAATCATCTAAGACCATGAAGTCACATATTAGGCCTTAGTTATTGTCTCTTGGGAAAGTACAGTGAAGACATTAAAATGCATATTTGGCCGGGCGCGGTGGCTCAAGCCTGTAATCCCAGCACTTTGGGAGGCCAAGACGGGCGGATCACGAGGTCAGGAGATCGAGACCATCCTGGCTAACATGGTGAAACCCCGTCTCTACTAAAAAAAATACAAAAAAAACTAGCCGGGCGAGGTGGCGGGCGCCTGTAGTCCCAACTACTCGGGAGGCTGAGGCAGGAGAATGGCATAAACCCGAGAGGCAGAGCTTGCAGTGAGCTGAGATCTGGCCACTGCACTCCAGCCTGGGTGACAGAGCGAGACTCCATCTCAAAAAACTTAAAAAAAATAAAAAATAACTAAAATGCATATTTATATAACATATAGCACATTTCATGTGATAGATAATTATCTGGAGCTAATGGTAGCTTATAAAGCAGAGTTGAAAGGGATTAGAGAATGGTGACATGGGGCAAGATAAATGTTTTTGAAGACCTTTTCTCCCTCTTCCACTGAGGAAATAAAGTCTTTAAAACCTAAGTTGTAATTAAATATATTTATTTGTTCTAGGACCTGCTCCTCCAATTTAAAGTCAGTTTGGCCAATGAACACAAGCAGATTTGCAGATCACCATGACCTCTTAACAGAAACCAAAAGGCCAATAGATACAGCCATCTCTCAGCAAGCTTTTTATAGTGGTGAATCTATGTCAGCAATGGAAAAGCAATACCTGCATAACAGTAATCTCACACCACAACAAAAAATAGATGAACTTTATCATGGATTTACTGGTTTAGACCTTGAAGAACAATGGATGTACCCCTCACGAAGTGATCATTCTAACTGTCACAATATGCAGACAAATGATACAGCTAAGACAACATTCCAAGAATATCCATTTACCAAAAACTGTTTTACACCACAAACTGGTCTGTCTGACATCATGAAAGAATCAGGAGTTGATATTTACCCTTATGGAAGGGACAGAATATGTACTAAAGGTCTTGAAGCACCATTACAGCAAAAAAGGGCAGAGATGTTTCTTTCTCAATTTAATAGATACAATGAAAATGTAGATTATTGTAGATACCCAGAATATATTCATCCTAATAAGGCTAAGCTTAATAAATGTTCAAATTTTAGTGTCCAAGATAGCAAAAAATTAGCCAATGGCACACCTGAAACACCAACTGTAGAAGCAGATACCTACACAAAGCTATTTCAGGTTAAACCAGCAAATCAGAAAAAAATGGAGGAGACAATCCCTGACCAGCAGAATTTCACATTTCCAAAAACTACTCCACATCTGACAGAGAAACAGTTTGCAAAGGAAGCAGCATTCACTGCTGATTTTGGCTTAACCTCAGAATATGGACTAAAACCTCACACAGCTTGTCCCGCTAATGATTTTGCTAACGTCACAGAAAAGCAACAGTTTGCTAAACCTGATCCCCCAAATTCTGAGTATTTTAAATCAGTGAATTTATTATCAAACTCAGCAACATCTTCAGGAGGTATCAATTTAAACAGACCAACTTGGATGAATGTTCAAACAAAAAATAACACTCCTATTCCTTATCGAAATCAAGGTAACTTGATGAAATTAAATAGTCATTTAAGTGCAGCTTCTAAAGGTTCTAACCATTCTTCAGATTTCCCCCAACTATCATCCACAAACTTAACCCCAAATAGCAATTTATTTCAGAAGTATTGCCAAGAAAACCCTTCAGCATTTTCTAGTTTTGATTTTAGTTACAATGGTGCAGAAAGAATCCAATCTGTCAATCACATAGAAGGACTAACAAAGCCTGGAGAAGAAAATCTCTTTGAATTGGTTACAGATAAAAAAATAAAGCAGCCAAATGGATTTTGTGATAACTATTCAGCTCAGCAGTATGGGATAATTGAAAATGTAAACAAACATAATTTTCAAGCCAAGCCCCAGAGTGGACATTATGATCCTGAGGAAAGTTCAAAGCATTTAGATGGCTTATCACAAAATACATACCAAGATCTACTGGAGTCACAGGGTCATTCTAATAGCCACAGAACGAGAGGTGGAGACAGTATTAATAGCCGTGTGAATCGCACACAAGCGTCATGCTTTTCTAATAATTATATGATGGGAGACTTAAGGCATAATCAGGGTTTTCAACAACTTGGTTCAAATGGGTTTCCCCTAAGATCCACCCACCCATTTGGCCATTCAGTTGTTCCACTGTTGGATTCCTATGACTTATTTTCTTATGATGACTTAAGCCATTTGTACCCTTATTTTAATGATATGATGTATGGTGATAATTCTTTTTCTGGTCTCGTGCCGACTTTTGGATTTCAAAGACCAATTAAAACCCGTAGTGGACCAGCCAGTGAACTTCATATTCGTCTAGAAGAGTGCTATGAACAATGGAGAGCGTTAGAAAAAGAGAGAAAAAAGGTAACACAAAGTTAACCATTTAGGAGTAACAGTATGTTCCTTTTGCCTGTCTTCATTCTGTTTACCTTAGTGTAGTTTAAGAGTTCTTGCCTTATTTCTTTTTGCTTTATTTGTTGTTGTTTTAAAGAGACAGAGTCTCGCTCTGTTGCCCAGGCTGGAGTACAGTGGCACAATCATAGTTTACTGTAACCAAACTCCTGGGCTCAAGCAATCCTTCCTCCTCAGCCTCCTGAGTAGCTAGTGCTACAGGCACATGCCACCATGCCTAGGTAATTTTAATTTTTTGTAGACATTGGGTTTCACTATGTTCCCCACGGTGGTCTCAAACCCCTGGCCTCAAGCAATCCTCCCACCTTGATGTCCCAAGTGCTGGGATTACAGGTGTGAGCCACTGCACCCAGCCAACTTGCCTTATTTCTGAGCTGAATTCTGTAATGTCCAGGATTTGCTATAAGTTCATGACTGTAAGGAATTAAGTGGGTTACTTAAAAACTAAAAATGGATGGGGTTGGCCAATGGGAAGCTTAAATAAATGAAGACGAAAAATGCTTGATATTTTAAAGTTATTGTTATTTTAAGTTGACTTGCCCTGAAGTAGATTTTTTTACCCCCTTAGTGGTTATAAGTTTATTTCTTTTAATTTTTTTAGTGTTAACCTGTTTGTATACTCAGGTATTCTATTTGTATTAAGATGATAGTTGGGCGCCGTGGCTCACGCCTGTAATCCCAACACTTTGGGAGGCCAAGGCGGGCGGATCACAAGGTCAGGAGTTGGAGACCAGCCTGGCCAACATGGTGAAACCCATTCTCTACTAAAAATACAAAAAATTAGCCGGGCATGGTAGCAGGCACCTGTAATCCCAGCTACTTGGGAGGCTGAGACAGGAGAATCACTTGAACCCGGGAAACGGAGGTTGCAGTGAGCTAAGACTGTGCCACTGCACTCCAGCCTGGGCAACAGAGCGAGACTCTCAAAAAAAAGATAGAAAAATACTGTGGTATTGTGGTTTACATTTGTTGCCTTTTGATACCAAAACAGAATTTTCATTTAAAGTGGTAATACTCTATTTATTAGGCTTATGAAAACTATTATTCATGGTCGAATCATATTTAGAAAATTCTAAAAAGTATATAATTTTTTAAAAGTATGTAATTTTTTACAGACTGAATTAGCCCTTGCCAAGAATTATCCTGGAAAAAAAGTATCCAGTACTAACAACACTCCAATTCCAAGGCTGACCTCCAACCCATCTAGAGTTGATCGCTTAATTGTGGATGAACTTCGAGAACAAGCCAGAGTAAGCTGTAAAAACAGATAACAGTGGATGGATATTTTGTTAAATTTTGTTAAAATTTCAGGCCAGGCATGGTGACTCACTCCTGTAGTCCCAGCACTTTGGGAGGCCAAGGCGGGCAGATCACCTGAGGTCAGGAGTTCAAGACCAGCCTGGCCATTATGGTGAAACCCCATCTCTACTAAAAATACAAAAATTAGCTGGGGGTGGTGGCATGTGCCTGTAGTCCCAGCTACTCGGGAGGCTGAGGCAGGAGAATCACTTAAACTCAGGAGGTGGAGGTTGCAGTGAGCCAAGATCACGCCACTGCACTCCAACCTGAGTGACAGAGCGAGACTTCATCTCAATAAATAAATAAATAAATAAAACTCTCATCAAGTTTTAGAACTTTGAAGGGTTTTTAAATCCCATTTACATCTAACTCTCTGAAATATATTTTTTCCATGTTTGTTCCTAGAACTATAATATTTAGGAAAGGAGCTGGGTGCAGTGGCTCACACCTGTAATACCAGCACTTTGGGAAGTGGAGGTGGGAGAATAACTTGAGCCCAGGAGTTTGAGACCATCCTAGGCAACATAGGGAGACCCTGTCTCTACTAAAAATTAAAAATTAGCTGGACATGGTGGCGCATGCTTGTGCTACTCAGGAGGCTGAAATGGGAGGATAGCTTGAGCCTGGGAGGTCAGGGCTACAGTGAGCCATAACCATACCATTGCATTCCAAGCTGGGCAACAGAGCAAGACCTTGTCTCAAAAAAAAAAAAAAAAAAAAATAGGAAAGGGAAAATAGTCTCAATCATTTAAAAAGTAATTTTCATAATTTAAATGGTTCTTGAAGCTCAAATTGGCAGTGGAGCTAATCTTCAACTGAAATAATTTTTTTTTAAAGCAAAAACCATTTTGAGTATTATTTATGGAGAAAGTCTCATTTCTTTGTCACATTTGTTTTCTAGCTTGATGAGCAAGCTGTGCTTACATAAGATGGTAACAGGGAATTATCATCTTTCCTTTTTTTTTTTTTTCTTTTTGAGGCAGGGTCTCTTTGTCACCCAGGCTAGAGTACAGTGACATGATCTACGCTCACTGTAGCCTTGACCTTCTGGGTTCACAAGATCCTCCTGCCTAAGCCCCCAAATAGCTGGGACTACAGATGCACACTACCACGCACAGCTAATTTTTGTATTTTTTATAGAGACAGGATTCGCCATGTTGCCCAGGTTGGTCTCAAACTTCTGAGCTCAAGCAATCCACCCGCCTCAGCCTCCCAAAGTGCTGGGATTACAGGTGTGAACCACCACGCTCAGCCAACAAAATACTTTTGTTTTGGCAAAGCAGGATATTATTTCAAGTCAAATGTTGTAAGAATCCTCATGTTAAGTCATTTTGTAATTGAATGATTATTCCTGTTCTTTGTAATTTCAGAATTTTCTAAGCAACTTAGGGTAGGTAAACTTTTCCTTTTTTGACCTTCCTCTCTTAAAAACTTAGTTTTCCAAATAAAATTTGATAAAGATTCCTGGGGAAAAAATGCAGCCAAATGGATTACCTCTATGATTGAATAAAACCATTTTAGGAATTAGAACATGAGTCAAATTTGTAAATCTGTACAATGGAATTTATCTATGGTACATTCAGAGCCTAACATGAGGTACAGCCAGATGTTAATAAAAACTTCAGTCTTTTATTATTTAAAAAAAAAAACTGTTCCAAATTAAAATTTCTTTATCTCAGTAATACATTTCTAGGAAATAAAGGATGACATACTGTGGATAGTGATATACTTTTCCCAGCTTTGCTTATGCTTCACATTAATTTAGAAGGATGTATTTATGCCTGTTATAATAATTTTATTTTCTCTACAAAAATTAGCTGGGCATGGTGGCATGTGCCTATAGTCCCAGCTACTCAGGAGTCTTAGGTGGGAGGATCACTTGAGCCTGGGAGGCAGAGATTGCAGTGAGATGAGATGATGCCACTGCATGCCAGCCTGGGACAGGGTGGGACCCTATCTCAAAAATATATATATATATTTTATTTATACTTAGCAGCATTATTTCAATAACAGAGGGTTTAAAAATTACTATTTTCTAGTTTGCTAGCTTTGTAGAATTTTGAAAAAAAATACTTTTTAAACTTTATTAAAAATCATCCTATGCAAACTTTTCTTTTTTTGAGATAGAGTCTCACTCTGACAAGATCCTGGCTCACTGCAACCTCTGCCTCCTGGGTTCAAGCGATTCTCCTGCCTTAGCTTCCTGAATAGCTGAGATTACAGGCATGCACCAGCACACCCGACTAATTTTTTGTATTTTTAGTAGAGATAGGGTTTCACCGTGTTGGTCAGGCTGATCTCGAACTCCTGATCTCAAATGAGCCGCCCGCCTCAGCCTCCCCAAAGTGCTGGGATTACAGGTGTGAGCTACAGTGCCCAGCCCCAATCTGCACATTTCTTTACTCTTTATCATTTGCTCAAAATGATTGTCTTATTTAAAAATAATTAGTAGTTCCCTGGAGGTTTTTTTTGAGTGTTTTGTTTTCCCCTGAAGGATCTGGCTGATACACAGTTGAGAGGAAAATATTTAACATCTGGAATAGACTTATTACAAAGAAACTTAATACAAGTTTGAGGTTAGAGAAACATTAATTCCAGTGCCATTAGTTTCTTGAAAAGCCTTTTCCCCTTATATTCTCCAATCAGTGAATACCAAGTTCTAATATCAATTGTTAAATCATTTAACTCCCAAAGACAATTGTTGTATTTACTTGATCTTAAAACTGCAATTATTCAAAAAGTTATCTTTCCATACACTTTCCAAGTTTAGAATTTGAAACAAGTTAGGCATATGAAACATACTCCCTCTACTGACCTAATATATCAGTGCCTTTTTTTAAGTTTCATTATCCAGAGGATTGAGAAGCATCCTAATTTTCTTTAGCAGTTTTGACAGTTACAGGAGTCATTTTGTATTATTTTAATGTAAATTTAAATCAGTATTTTCTGTATTATGGATTCCTTAAAGCTATCACTAGTCAGTATTACTATCTGAATATTTCTGATTTCCAAAAAGGGAACATTAGAGGCCCAGAAAAATTAAAGACTTATTGAGGTCAGGATTAATCAATCAAGTACTTCTCTTTTTAGCTCAAAACTTTTTCCATTAGATTACAATACTTCCTAACAATGCTGTTTGCAGGCTGGTCTCTTATTTGCCAAAAACAGTATCAGATCTTGTATTTGCACTGTTAATGACATGGTAATGTTTGAATATTTAACATTTTCATTGATGCTTTTCAGTAATCAACTGCCACATATTTTTAGAATTAACATAGACAAGTAGATAGAAAACACTTTCCATTTTTGTTTCCCCAGCATGGTGTCAGGACACTAAGCATTCTTTGATTTATTGAATGAATATTATTGCTGTCATCTCTATTCTGCTTCACTGAAGATTTGTTTTTACTTAAGTTAAGGGCAGGACATGTCTTACCAAAATTTAAAATGCTTCCCTCAGGTTGTGACTTTACTAGGCAAAATGGAACGTCTTCGGAGTTCTCTTCTTCATGCCAATATCTCTACTGCTCTTGATAGACACTTGGAGTCTATTCACATTGTACAGTCACGTAGAAAGGATGAAATTGTTAATGCTTCCAATCGGCAAAGGCAAGGAGTTCCTAGATGCCAAGATGACAGAGGTAAAAATATTGATGCATATTCTTGTGATAAGTTAGTGCAATAATTTAGGTATTGATAAAGTCAGATTCTGAGGTTGAAAGATTAGATTTCTAAAATTAACACTTATCTACAGAATAAATTGGTAAATAATCTCCACATTATTCACTCCAAAAGTATTTCCATTTTATTAATTTTGTCTATTATAACTGTTTTAAGATAGTCTGTGTTCTACTCAAAGTATAGTCACTATTGTACAAGTCAGAAATAAAGTATCAATAATTTTAAATATTTTAATGATAAAGGACAGGACTTTGGTTCAATCAATAACCATCCTTTTTTTACAAAAATAACATTTGATCATTTAGTAGCAAAAGCACTGGGTTTTGTAAGATTTAACAGATATTTAAATGGCATTTAATATGAAATTATCCTGAATGTTTATTTTACAGATGTTTTTGCCCTTGCTTCAGCAATTAAAGAGATGTGTGTGGCTACTCGGAAAACACGCACTACTCTGTGGTGTGCACTGCAGATGACCTTGCCAAAAACAGCCAGTACAGCTGATGTGGTAAAGGCTTTACAAGATACAGTAAACTGTGAAGATAAAGTCCATGAAAGCATAAATAGTAGCAATCCAATGAACCAGAGAGGTGAAACAAACAAACATTAAGGAAATGACAGCAGAAAGAATAAAAAGCTGATAAATATATCAAGACATGCTAAAAATTTTTTAATGAACTTGTCAAACTTTCAGTATGTTTTCTTTCAGATTTAAAGTTAATACCAATACCTTAATGAAGTCTAACTTCTATTTAAAAATCTTCTATTTGAAGTGAATCCGATATAGTTTTAAGTAAGCTCAAAGGTACAGTTGACTACTCAAGAGTTGTGAGTAGTCAGATAACAAGTTTAAGTAAATTAAATATTTCCTAACAGCTAAAATATGCTTAAACCCATTCTGCCATGCAGGTAAATGCAAATGTGAAATTCTTCTAGGAGATAAGTTTAATTTAGGTCTGTCTTAGTTAGGTATAATTCCAAATAATGAATCTAAGTGACTGTAACCCAATTATGGCTACAGCCTAGTAACCAAGACAAGTTTTGATTGTGATATAAAAGTGTTTTCCTTGCAAAACTGGATAATACCTGGGAAACAAAGGAAAGTATGGATAAACCCAATATTCATGTAAAAATTTAATATTTAAAATACTACCATATTTATAAATTTGAAATCTTAATGCCTAAGTATATGGAGGGAAATGCATCTGATTCTCCTAAATTAATGATAAAAGTGCCAGTGTAAAAACCATGCAAGTTACTGAATATAAAACCTATTCAGATCATTTGTATATATTCTTTAACTTTTAATTATATTATCAATTATTAAATGTTTCCAATTTTAAAGTTATTTAAATTGAATCATAAAACATTCCCTTTGTCTGGATCTTTTAGACTTGATACACAGTAACTGAAATAATGACTACTGTTTTAATACCCTTAGTTTGCTGCCTTTTATGAGGGTATCACGAAGTTCTAAAATGTATTTTTTAAAAGGTTAATCTCTAACTAGTTTAGCTTGCAATTGGTTAGTGTATATTTTGTGTAGTTGTGTTCATTAGTTTGCTTCTGTATTTTTTTAAAACTATTGAAAGCTTTTTCTGTTTCTCATCACTTAGTATCTTTGTATAGAACTTGAGTAATTTATTCATTAATATGAAATGTTGGTATTATGTGACTCAGAAGATCTTGGGTTTTAACATTTCTAGCATGAGTTAAACTATAATGTACTGATGAAATTTAATTGAAATATCCTTGACTAGAAACACTGATTTTTAAATGTTAGTGTTTTTCTTAGTTTTAGAAATTCTGGTGTAATCATACCACACAAATTTTCTTTAGATGATGTGCAGAAGAAACTGATTGAGAATGCAGGAGTAACTGTAGGGAGAAACATTTTGATCACTGATATGCCTTAGAACTACCCAAATGAATTACATTGAGGGTAGTCAAATAAAATAGATCATCTCACCACAGTCACTGCATAGAAAGTGGTTAAGTTTAACATAAGACATGTTGGATGTTATAAAAACAAATACTGTACTGAATTTAGTCTCAGGAAAAAAATAAATTACTTTGTTGAAAACATTTGGTTTCATTTTTCTAAATTTATATTAGTTTCTAACCTTAAGAGTCACTCATATCAGAAAGTTAAATGAATTTAAGAACTTATACTGTTTTAGATTTCACTATTAACACACAAGTAATAATGTTGGTTTATAAATCAATGCCATTCAGATATCCATGGATCTAACCTGATCTCCTTCAAAGATGAAATTTTTGCTCTATCTTCATGCTAATCCAGGTAAACCAGAATAAAAATTTTAGGGAAGCTTTTACATGATACTGGTCAGAAATGAAATACCAGTCCATTAATAAGAACCAAACACTTAACAAAAGTCTTTTAAATATTGTTAATCATATCACCCAATAGATAATTTTTAAATTAGTTGGTGTCCCTTTCAATGGCATATCCTCTTAACAGATGGTTCTTATGTAGTTGTATTTCTGAATTACAACCTATGAAAACATTGTACTTCTGAATTACAACCTATGAAAACATTACAAAACTTTTACAAAATTTGCATTAAAACTGATAAAACTGATGCTCCCGCCATTTCTAATCCAAAAGAACTTGGTGTACTAATTCTTTTTAATGGAAAAAGCAAAATTACCTTGAGTTGTTATCAGTGTCCCTCTCACTTGAATAATCTGCTACTATAAAGTTTTAGAGGGTTGAGAATTTATGCCTGAAATCCAAAATCTGGCCTAAAACTCAGTCTTACCATAGAAGATATGGTTGTTTAAAATTTGCCCTTTGCAGCTGGGCGCAGTGGTTCACGCCTGTAATCCCAACACTTTGGGAGGCTGAGGCGGGTGGATCACGAGGTCAGGAGATCGAGACCATCCTGGCTAACACGGTGAAACCCCATCTCTACTAAAAATACAAAAAATTAGCTGGGTGTGGTGGTGCTTGCCTGTAGTCTCAGCTACTTGGGAGGCTGAGGCAGGAGAATCGCTTGAACCTGCAAAGTGGAGGTTGCAGTGAGCCAAGATGGCGCCACTGCACTCCAGACTGGGTGACAGAGTGATCTGTCTCAAAAAACAAACAAACAAAAAAAATTTGCCCTTTGCAATACTGAACATTTTAGATGTAAAGGATTTATTAGCACCTGAGTCAGGTGGATAACTAAACTCAAAGCCTAATGAGTTGATCCTCTTTTTTCTGTTTAAGCATTAGTTTGAGAGTATACTTAACTGTGACATACATAGTAGAGTCCCAGAAGAAAGAACTGACTACTAACAAATTGAAACAAGTACCCTTCAGGGGACCGTGGATATAACCTGACTACTTCAGTGACAAAAATCAAGGTGAGAACAACCCAAAATCCCAAAATAAGGATTACTAAATTAAAATAGGCTCTATCATACCCTATCGCTACCACCACATAAAGGACTAAGACTGTAATAGTACTTCAAAGGACTTCAAAGCCAGTTTCCTGATGTTCCAAAAAACATGCTAATCTTTCTGATCTAATTCCTACTTCACAAAAAGGAAAACTGAGAAAGAGAATTTATGGATTCTAGGAAGAGATTCCATTAGTGGAATATAAGTTATAGGGCTAATCTAAACAAAGCATAAAATAAAAATCATCGCATTCCTAAGTAACTACTCACACATATTTCATTTCCATGGGTAAGTAGAAGGAATCAAAATAAGTCAGAAGACAGCAATTTAAATAAGATTTATTTTTTTTAAAGATGGTTATTTTTATTTTTTGCAATGCCACGGTTATAGGAGTGTATAAACAGGTAACACATCTCCTTTTCCTTAACCATGCTTTTTTTCTTAACCTTCTGCACAAAGGTAAAAGTTTTTGTTAATCTCATAGTTAATGGTATAAAACAGAGATTGGCAAACTTTTCCTCCAACAGGCCAGGTAGTAAATATTTTAGGTTTTACAGACCACATTATTTTTTCTTTTATAACTCTTTAAAAATGTAAAAATCGGCCAGGCGCGGTGGCTCACGCCTGTAATCCCAGCACTTTGGGAGGCCAAGGCGGGTGGATCACGAGGTCAGGAGATCGAGACCATCCTGGCTAACACAGTGAAACCCCGTCTCTACTACAAATACAAAAAAATTAGCCGGGTGTGGTGGTGGGCGCCTGTAGTCCCAGCTATTTGGGAGGCTGAGGCAGGAGAATGGCGTGAACCCGGGAGGCGGAGCTTGCAGTGAGCTGAGATTGCGCCACTGCACTCCAGCCTGGGTGACAGAGCAAGACTCTGTCTCAAAAAAAAAAAAAAAAAAACAGTAAAAATCATTTTTAGCTTGCACCATACAAAAACAGACTGGGCCAAATTCGGCCCGTGGGCAGTAGTTTGCCAACCCCTGGTATAAACTATCTACTTTGTCTTGTCAGAGAAATTGCCGTCCTTAGCTTCTAGACAATCTGCTGCCTGAAGTCAAGTGGAGAAGGGCCTTGTTTACAATTTAATGTGGTTTGTGACAGAAGTAGAAATGGAGAGCTTCTGCTCACTTTTGATTCTCCCAGTTTTTCCATTCACTCATTCATTCAATAAATTTGTTGAGCACCTACTATGTACACTCTTAAATATCTTGGTGTTAGCAGAGATTTCCAGTGTTTCTTCCTTAAAAGGGTGATTTCTCCAGTTTCTCTAAACGAGGAATTATAATTTCTTAATACTCATGTTTTAGGGAAAAATCAGGATTAAAATATCTACCAGCACTCAAGAGGGTACATGATTATACAAAATGAATCTAGCCAACAATGATATCCTTGCACCCAATAGTGACACAGCCTAGATGAGGGAAAACATGTAACTATCTCTATTTTAAAAGATACCTCTTTTCCTCCCATAGGCTGAAACTTAAAAAAAAAAAAAAAAATCAGATCTAGAACACCCGCCAAATAATTTCTTCCCATTTTCCTAGTTCTGCTGCCATGTTAACATAAAATATGGATCCAGGTAGGGCTCTTCATTAGCTTTCTATTTCAGCCATAAAACAATACTACACTTAACAGCTGAATACTGCCTCCAAAGCAATGTGCATGCCCACATTTTATCTCAGGGAGGGATTGATTATGTTTCTGCTCCTTCAGGATGAAAACTGTTAGCTTTATGAATCCTCCTGCTATTTATCCAAGGTGAGGGAAGACTTTTTAAAGTGGCCAAAAGGAGCACAGGACTTCAGTATTAAAATATAAAGGTGGCCCCCATTCCAGATCTTTGGTACAGTTATCAACTATAATAATCTGATTGCCCACCCCACCAAAACATAGCACATTTTGTAATTAGAAGTGATTGTGATTTTCCTTTTGACCATGTAAACAATAGGGGAAATGCCTTGGAAAACTATTTTGCAATGCACTCTCATTTCTCTTAAATACACAACCAGTTCTCCCTTTGATAATAAGTTCATGGAGGGGAAGAATAGAGTAGGCCAAGGTTATCGCTTTCGCTCCCCTCTCTGTGTCCTTTTCTTTTCCTTTTCCTTGCGCTCCTGCTTGGCTAGTTTGTCTCTCTCCCTCTGCAGCTTGTCCTGTTCCTTCTTCCTTTGGGACTCATCCCGAAGTGAGTCTCGCTCCAGTTTTCGGGCATTAAGGACATCTTCCACATTGGTGTTTCGGAACAGAACTACAGGTGAGTTAAGGGATTAGGGTACAGATCACACAGATCACATCTGCTGTCTTTCTTCATTATACTTATCCTCTCTCCACCTGCTGAGTCCTGAATGGTCTTTACCTATTCCTAGTCTTTTAAAAAAAAACCCTTACGTTTATCCTTGGTCTAACAGAGAAATCCTAAAGTTAAATTACAAAAGTTTTGAAATGTCCTTTGGAATAAAACTGTTACTCAGATTTATCTAAATATGAATTTTAAAATATTTTATCAAAGAAACAAAAAATTAAGAAAACAAAATATTTCATTGAAATGAAATTTCATTCTAGAATAAGTACTTTTATCATTCAATGGCAGAATATTAGAGAATCAAGGCTAGTTTTGGTGAACAGAGTAGTAATGTAACTGGCTAAATGTTTATGTACTTGGCACTGTTAAAATGCCTGAAAAGAGTTAAATAAGATGTTTAACCTTATTAAACTTTATCAATTTGGTTTTGTTCCTAGACTACTAAAGTTGAAGTGAAAACCACGTTCTAATAACCATAAACACTGGATTTATGAGATATAGAAAATGAGTTTAGGCTGGGCGCAGTGGCTCACACCTATAATCCCAGCACTTTGGGAGGCTGAGGCAGGTAGATCATGAGGTCAGGAGATCGAGACCATCCTGGCTAACAGGTCTCTACTAAAAACACAAACAATTAGCCAGGCATGGTGGCACACATCTGTAGTCCCAGCTACTCGGGAGGCTAAGGCAGAATCGCTTGAACCTGAGAGGCAGAGGTTGCAGTGAGCCGAGATCACGCCACTGCACTCCAACCTGGTGACACAGTGAGACTCCATCTCAAAAAAAAAGAAAATGAGTTTAACAACAGTCATCAACTATAATAATCTGATTGCCCACACCACCAAAACATGGCACATTTTGTAACTAGAAGTGATTGGGATTTTCCTTTTGACCATGTAAACAATAGGGGAAATGCCAAAAACTTTACCCTTTATTTCTTAAAACTTTAAAAACAAAACCTGTTAATACTAGATAAGGTTTTCTCCTGAGTAGCTAGGAGTACAGATGTGTACCACAAAGCCTGGCTAATTTTTAATATATATATTTTTTTCCTTGTAGAGACAGGGTCTCACTATGCTGCCAGGCTGGTCTTGAACTCCTGGACTCAAGTGATCCTCCCACCTCGGCCTCCCAAAGTGCTGGGATTATAAGTGTGAGCCCTTGTGCCCAGCCATCAGCACAAATGTTTCAATATGTCCATATTTTTAGCTTAAAGTGTTTGGTGTTTGTGGGCCGGGTACGGTGGCTCACGCCTGTAATCCCAGTACTTTGGGAGGCTGAGGCGGGCAGATCACAAGGTCAAGGAGATGAAGAACATCCTGGCTAACATGGCGAAACCTCGTCTCTACTAAAAATACAAAAATTAGCCAGTCATGGTGGCGCGCACCTGTAGTCCCAGCTACTCAGGAGGCTGAGGCAGGAGAATCACTTTAACCCAGGAAGCGGAGGCTGCAGTGAGCCGAGATCGCACCACTGCACTCCAGCCTGGGCAACAGAGCGAGACTCTGTCTCAAAAAAAAGAAAAAAAAAAAGTGTTTAGTGTTTGTATTATCTGACAAATCATAAGGTTTTTGAGGAAAAAGAGAAAATCTCAACATTATTTTATTATTTTTTGAGACACAGTCTCACTCCCATATCCCAGGCCAGAGTGCAGTGGCAAGATCTTGGCTCACTGCAGCCTTGACTTCCTGGGCTCAGGTGATTCTCCCAACTCAGCCTCAGGCACATGCCACCACACCTGGCTAATGTTTTGTATTTTTTTTTTAGTAGAGACAGGGTTTCACCATGTTGCCCAGGCTGGTCTCGAACTCCTGGGCTCAAACGATCTACCCGTCTCGGCTTCCTAAAGTGCCAGGACTACAGGTGTAAGCCATCATGCCTGACCTCAATATTATTTTAATTTTCTCCATAATGCTAGGCAACTCAGAGCTATATTCCTATATACAGGAAGTACAGATTTTTATTTTCCCTTAGAAATCCTTCCTCCAAACTAATCCCTTTACAGTACTTGTTAATGTGTTTTCTCTGGGGAAAGTTCTTGCTAAACTGACTATCTAGGACTGTCCTAGGAATGGGGCTTCCAATGCTAGCATGACATACGTTCCTGAAGGTAAAAGGGAGCTGCCAGCAATGACTGCAAAATAAAAACTGATCTCAAGAGGACTCTATGGAGAAACACATGGGGAGGGACCCAGAAGGATACGTTTGTCAGAACCAATGTTCATTGTGGTAGCACCTGAATCATCCTTCTCATCTGCTTCAGTAAGTGATGTTAAGGAAAGTCAGATGGAAAACAACAGTTGGCACATCCCAACCTAACATTAGAAAACATTCAATAGACTGGTAAGTAGAAAAAGCACACTGAATGGAGGGAGCACATTCTCAGGGATATGGCGATAAACCCAGGAGATTCATCTTTGGAAACCTCAACTTAGGAAAGATTGATGTATCTTCCATAAGGTCCTTTTCTTGGAGGCTGAAAAGAAACTTAAGTGGTCTGGGTGGATTGCCACATTACCTGGAAGCCAGATGACCTCTAAACAGTGGTTCTCAAAGTGTGGTTCACAAAACCCCCAGGAATGTATTAGAAATACACATTCTTGGGACCTATGCCAAACCTACTAAATTGTGGGTGAAACCCAGCAATCTGTGTTTTAACAAGTCCTCCAGGAGAACTACTGCTTTAAAATGTCTTTTCTAGCCCAAGATGAGAAATTATGTCACCAGAACCATAGATCTGCCAACCCTGGCAAGAAAACTCATAAGAAAAACTCAGAAGAGAGGCCGGGCATGGTGGCTCACGCTTGTAACCCCAGCACTTTGGGAGGGCGAGGCAGGCAGATCATGAGGTCAGGAGATTGAGACCAGCCTGGCTAACATGGTGAAACCCTGTCTCTACTAAAAATACGAAAAATTAGCTGTGTGTGGTGGCACGCGCCTATAGTCCCAGCTACTCTGGAGGCTGAGGCAGGAGAATAGCTTGAACCCGGGAGGTAGAGGTTGCAATGAGCCAAGATTGTGCCACTGCACTCCAGCCTAGGTGACAGAGTGAGACTCCATCTCAAAAAAGATTAAAAAAATAATAATAATAAAACTAAATAAATAAATAAAAAGAGAGAAACTGGCTCCAAAGAGCCCAAGAATTCTTTCCTAAACTAGTGATTACACAGCTGACATTTCTGGTATGATGTCCGCTGCATAATATGCCACATACTTCAAGTAGGCTCAGTAAGCAAAGCATTTCCTAAATAAGTATGAAATTCACAGGGAACTAAACCTGCCCCTACTGGCAACACTTTCTTTTTGCACAGTTCCCAAATTCCAGATTTATTCTGGTATTGCTTTGGGGGTTCAGCCTTACTTTTAACTACCTGGTCACATAAGAAAGAAAAGAGTCAAACTGCTCTAAATTTAGAGAATCTTTCACCCAAAAATACCCAGGTTCTAGTCCTGGTTTTGCCACTAATCTTCTGAATGCCTCTGATCACCCATTCATCTGTTGGTGTCTCAGTTCCCTTAATGACTGGGAAAGAACATAAAGATGGATTATACTACACTGTATAGAAAAGTATTATATGAATATAAAGAATTACAGCTATATTGTATTTTCTGAAAGCACAATATAAATGAACTATTAAGACTTTTTTTTTTTTTTTTTTTTTTT
>NW_012103032.1:1465752-1479493 GCF_000951045.1 Mandrillus leucophaeus
CCGCCACCTCGCCCGGCTAGTTTTTTGTATTTTTTTTTTAGTAGAGACGGGGTTTCACCGTGTTAGCTAGGATGGTCTTGATCTTGTGACCTCGTGATCCGCCCGTCTCGGCCTCCCAAAGTGCTGGGATTACAGGCTTGAGCCACCGCGCCCGGCCGACATTATTTCTTTTACACCATAGTTTTCAGGAATATACTGATTGTGTGTTGAAAAATATAAGTCCAGTATCAACTAATCCAGTATCACTCCACATACCCACAAAGGGCTATAGATTACTGCCATTTTAGAGGGGAAAATTAAGCTACAGAGGAGGATTAGCAACTTGCCAAAGGTCACTGTAAACCCACAAATATGTCTGGCTTGAGCTTTAGGGAATGGTACCGAGACTCCAGAAAGGATATTCCTCTTCATCTGTCACATCAGCATACTGGGCCAGGAGGGCAGCTTTTCTCTGCTTCTCCTCTTCTGACACCATCCTTGGCTTTACCACAATTTGTGCCTGCTTCTCAATTAGGGTGGCAATGGCCTGTACTTCATCTGGGAGGTGGTGGAAGGAAGGAAGAACACGGATGTATGAGAGAGAACAAGCTCACTGAACCACTAGTCCACACAGGCAGCACTTGTACTAAAGACATTGGTATCTGCTGCCTCCTTAGAGCCCGGCAGTTCAAAGGACATGGCTCCGGGCCATTGAGAAAGGAAAGGAAAGGCCATGCAGGCCAAGCTTTGTATCCATCTTCAATCAGAGCAGCCCTGATTTTACTTGTTTTATATACTGAAGTTCTGCTGCCTTAAAAAAAAAAAAAAAAAAAAAAAAAGGTTGAAAAGCACTGCATTAGAACCACAGAAAACTAAGCCTCTAAACACTCAACTTCCTCCCCCTGGCATCTCAAAAACCTAAGCAGGAATCTAAAATCAACTTAAGCTGGTCCTATTTATGTTTCTGATTATGCCAGGTAGAATTCTTAGATTAAGAACATTTTGCCATACCATAAAATAAAATCAACTAGTAAGTTCTCCATTCTCAAGAAAAGGAAGCAATGGTGTAAAATAGTAGTTCTCACACTTGGCTGCACATTAGAATCACCTATAGGAGGCCGGGCGCAGTAGCTCAAGCCTGTAATCCCAGCACTTTGGGAGGCCGAGATGGGCGGATCACGAGGTCAGGAGATCGAGACCATCCTGGCTAGCACGGTGAAACCCCGTCTCTACTAAAAAATACAAAAAACTAGCCGGGCGTGGTGGCGGCGCCTGTAGTCCCAGCTACTCGGGAGGCTGAGGCAGGAGAATGGCGGGAACCCGGGAGGCGGAGCTTGCAGTGAGCCGAGATCCGGCCACTGCACTCCAGCCTGGGCGACAGAGCGAGACTCCGTCTCAAAAAAAAAAAAAAAGAATCACCTATAGGAGCTTTTAAAAAATACAAATGCCTGGGCCCTAACCCAGGTACATTAAGTGATTCTAATATACAGCCCAAACTGAGAACCAACAGTGTACAGAGTTCAGAATCTTTCCAAATTTGGCTTTTATGTTTTGAGTTTTCTGTAGCTAACCTACCATCCTAGCGGTGAGTATATTCGCCCATTTCTTTTCCATTTTAAAGGATAAAGTGTTTAGCTGAATAAAGCCAAATACCAACCATAATTTGTGTTATGAAATGACAACATGAGGCAGGGCGCAGTAGCTCACGCCTGTAATCTCAGCACTTTGGGAGGCTGAGGTGGGCGGATCACACGAGGTCAGGAGTTCAAGACCAGCCTGGTCAACATGGTGAAACCCCCATCTCTACTAAAAACACAAAATTTAGCCAGGCATGGTGGCATGCGCCTGTAGTCCCAGGTACTCACGAGGCTGAGGCATGAGAATCGCTTGAACCTGGGAGGCAGCAGTTACAGTGAACCGAGATTACACCATTGCACTCCAGCCTGGGTGACAGAGCAAGACTCTGCCTCAAAAAAAGAGACAACATGAAAAAAGTAGGAAGTGGTAAAAATATAGTTGACTCTATACCTGCAATGCAAATCTACAAGAAGCAGTGGAAAGAAGATGAAAAACAAAAAGTGAAAAAATACAATGAAGATAACTGTGGTCAGTTGAAATGGAAAACTACAAAAAAAGAAAAGGAAGCCAGTGTTCACTAAAGAGTTAACACAGGCTGCTGGGTGTTTGCCAGTGTGCACTATCTTTGGGAAAATGAGCATCCAAGGGGAAAATGAAAATATCTCTCCCTAACAGCTATACAGTCAAGGCTGCCGGAAAATGCTCTGGAGGTTAAACATAGAAACTCTGACTCTACCTTCTTTTTTCACTTTGGTGACAACATTCTGAGTTTCTGACCATCGTTCCACAATCTCCTTGCAGATATTAAGGAGGGAATCTTCTTCCTAGTTGGAAAAGCAGACCAATTAATTTCCTGAAGGAGCCCTCAAAAACAATAACAACCTCAAAAAAGCCTATGAAGAAAGCACAGCTCTCCTTGCTGTGAAATTATGAAAGAGTCTGGGAGCCACAATAGAGTATGTTTCTTTTCTGAGGCTCTGGACACAGAATTAATCCTGCTTGTGTGTCCCAGAACCCACACCTCCTACATCAAGAACAGCCACTCCATCCTGATAAGCTCCAAGGGAAGATTCATACCAACTCAGGGCAGCCTTCCTTATTCTCTGTTAAAATATCTTATTTATTTTATTTTTAATTGACAAATAATAATTGTATATATTACATATATATGTAGGGTACCCTGTGATGTCTCAATATATGTTCACATTGTAGAATAATTAAATCAAGCTAACTAACAGATCTATTACCTCACATATTTCTCATTTTTTGGGTGATGAAAACATTTAAGGCTGGGTGCAGTGGCTCACACCTGTAATCCCAGCACTTTGGGAGACTGAGGAGGGTGGATCACTTGAAGCTGGGAGTTTGAGACCAGCCTGGCCAACGTGGTGAAACCCCGTCTCTAGTAAAAATACAAAAATTAGCCGGGTGCGGTGGCACATGCCTGTAATCACAATACTCAGGAGGCTGAGGCACAAGAATAACTTGAACCCAGGAGGCAGAGGTTGTAGTGAGCCGAGATCGTGCCACTGCACTCCAGCCTGGGAGACAGAGTGAAACTCCATCTCAAAAAAAAAGAAAGAAAACATTTGAAATGTACTCTTTTAGTAATTTTGAAGTATACAATGCATTATTTTTTATTTATTATTATTACTTTTTAGAGACAGGGTCTCACTCTGTTACCCAGGTTGGAGTGCAGTGGTGCAATCACAGCTCACTGTAACCTCAAACTCCTGGGCTCAAGCAATCCTCCTGCCTCAGCCTCTCAAGTAGCTAGGACTGCAAGCATGTGCTACCACACCTGGCTAATTGAGTGTTTGTTTGTTTTTTTTTTTAAGAGATGGGGTCTCACTATCTTACCCAGACTGGTCTCCAACTCCTGACCTCAAGCAATCCTCCCATCTTGGCCCCCCAAAGTGTTGGGATTACAGGCCTTAGCCACCATATCCAGTTGATTATTACTTATTATACTCACCATTCTATGTAACAGATCACTATATTCCTTCTGTCTAACTGCAATTTTGTACCCTTTGATCAACAATCTTCCCTTTTCCCATCCACCTCCAATTCTTTTGGAGCAAAAACCTGTTCCCTAAGTCAAAACTCCTCTGTGAAATATTCCTTGGCTGATGTATACAATTCAGAACCTTCCCTAAGGTTATCAACTTTCATGCTAGATCATATCCATTAGCTTGCTGACATATAATAAAGAGGAGATACATGAGGAAATGGTCTCTTGTCCAGCCTTCCCGCTGTCCATTTTAGAGAAGCATACATATTCTGTGTACCAACCAATCTCCCTCCTCAGCATGGTATAACAAAAATCTTGTCTTTAGTGTTAGAGATACTTAAGTTCAGATCCTGGATCTGTGAGGAAGTTTAACTTTGTGATCTTCACATTCTCCCAGGATTTTACTGAGGATAAATGAAAATGTATATATATGCCTACCCTACTTGTCAAAGAGCAGGCATCTAATAAACACGAGCATTTCCCTCCATCTTCATTACGGCTGCATTCCCCACCTTCACGTTCTGCCTCTCAGGGCAAGCTGTCAGCGTTCACATTTATTAAGCACCTACCATGTGCCAGGCACTGTTCTAAAAGCTTTACATGAGAACTCTAAATTCTTAAAATAATGCCATTAAGTTTTACTCTCAATTTACAGAAGAAAAAACCAAAGCACAGAGGTTAATTACCTTGCCCAAGGTCTTACAAGTAATAATGGATTAAACACAATTTGAACCCCAGCAGTTTGGCTTAGAGCCCATGCTCTTTTTTTTTTTTTTTTTTTTTTTTTTTTTTTTGTGAGACGGAGTCTCACTCTGTTGCCCAGGCTAGAGCGCAGTGGCGCAATCTCGGTTCAATGCAAGCTCTGCCTCCCAAGTTCACGCCATTATCCTGCCTCAGCCTTCTGAACTGGGACTACAGGTGCCCACCACCATGCCCGGCTAATTTTTTGTATTTTCAGTACAGACAGGGTTTCACCATGTTAGCCAGGATGGTCTTGATCTCCTGACCTTGTGATCCGCCCACCTTGGCCTCCCAAAGTGCTGGGATTACAGGTGTGAGCCACCGCGCCTGACCGAGCCCATGTTTTTAACCATTATATACACCATCTCCCAAAGAAAAGTGGAGAGTCAGAACACAGACTTATTATGTATATCCTTATTTTGTACCCAACAAAGGATTTCTTCCTCTGCCCTGCATCCTTTTAGCACATATGCTAGACACACAGAACTTACTTGGTCCAGAGTTTCAATAGTTCATGGGTTTTCCCCAAACCCCACCAGCAAGAAAAGCAAAGGAAGAGAAAAAGAAAAAAGGATGAGAAAGTGGTACAGCTCTTTTAAAATCCCCCACCAAAAGAAAAAGAATGGCAGGAAAAGGAGCAGCAGAGAGGCAAAAGAGAACAAGAACTCTTAGAGGACAAAGTGGTTTATTTCCTCAGTCTCCTCATCCAAATCAAAGTAGTTCAATCATCCATTCCTTCATTTATTTACACAGAAGGTGTCTGCTATGTTCAAGGCACTAAGAGGAAAGTTTATCCTACTTACAATACTCCTTTTTCCCTAGCACTTATCACTTTGTAACATACTATATAATTTACTAGTAATGCTTTTCCGTGCTAGAATGTAACCACATGAGGGCAGGAATTTCTATCTGTTTTATTCCTTGAAGTGCCCCAAGCACTTAGGGCAGTGCCTGGCATACAGTAATCCATCAATAAAAATTTGATAAATCAATCAATCAACCAATACAAGTACTGTTGAAAAGAAGGATGATAGAAAGCTTTTGTTTACTGTTTATTTGCTCCTCACTATATGCCACTGTTCTTGAATTTTACCTCAGATTATTGCTAACAAACTTCTTAATTCCTCATATTAAATCCTAGCCCAAGTCAAGCACAGAGGCTCACATCTGTAATCCCAGCACTTTGGGAGGCCAAGGCAGGAGGATCTCTTGAGTCCAGGAGCATAAGACCACCCTGGGTAACATGGCAAAACTCCGTCTCTACAAAAAAAAAAATTTTTTTTAATTAGCCAGGCATGGCTGGGCATGGTGGCTCACGCCTATAGTCCCAGAACTTTGGAAGACTGAGGTGGGTGGATCACTTGAGGTCAGGAGTTTGAGACCAGCCTGGTCAACATGGTGAAACCCCATTTCTACTAAAAATACAAAAATTAGCCAGGCATGGTGGCGTATGCCTGTAATCCCAGCTACTCGGGAGGCTGAGAATCACTTGAACCCAGGAGGAGAAGTTACAGTGAGCCGAGATCTTGCCACTGCACTCCAGCCTGGGTGACAGAGTGAGACTCTGTCTCAAAAAATAAAACATAAAACATAAAAAAAAAGTGAGCCAGGCATGATATGTGATGGCAGGTGCCAGTAGTCCTAGCAACTTGGGAGGCTGAGGGGGGTGGGGGGATTGCTTGAGTCCAGTCATTCAAGGGTACAGTGAGTTATAATCACATTACTATAACAGAGCGAGATTCTGTCTCTTAAAAAAGAAAAAAAGGAAAACTAATGTTTACCTTTATCAACAGAAACAGCTCCAAATGATGATGGACTGATCAAGAAGCTGGTACCAAGAAGTATCAAAGTCATTTCAACAGCTTCATGGAGTGTTTAGAAACTTCCCAGTCGTAAATAAAAACTAACTTAAATTGCTTGCCTCCTACTCTTTCCCCCTGTAATCTGTAATGTTGTGGTCCAAAAAAAGAATTGATTCCACTGTCTTGTATTTCCAGTGAACTTCCGAGCTGCCTCACAAGCTGTGTTAAAGTTTTCCCATTTATAAGCCAATCTTGCCAGAAGAGGCTCTGGAACTCAAATGGGTTACTGCCAGAAGAATCTGGGACAGCTGCACTAGTGTTATGTTTCAACCATGTACCCAATCTATGAACTGCTTCCACCAAATGTGAGTGATTTTTTCCTAGCACTTGTTTCCGCTTTCACGAAACACTTTTGGATTTGAAAATGTTTTCTGCCTTCTACCCTTTAAAAAAAAATGAGGTATGTATATGTATATTTATATCTATATATATTTATAGTAATTATTTTCTTAGAGAAAAAAAATTGACAAGGTCTTACTCTGTCACCCAAGCTGGAGTGCAGTGGCACAATCACAGCTCACTGCAGCCACAACCTCCTAGGTTCAAGTGATCCTCCCACTTCAGACTCCTGAGTAGCTGGGACTACAGGTATGCACCACCATACCCGGCTAATTTTTTAAATTTTTTTGTAGAGACAGGGTCTTGCTACGTTGCCCAGTCTGGTCTGGAAATCTTGGCCTCAAGCAATCCACCTGCCTCAGCCTCCCAAAGTGGTGAGATTACAAGCATGAGCCACTGTGCCCATGTCATAGTACATTTTGATTCTCTTTATTACTAGCCTCTCAAAATTCATTTTGAGAATAACAAAGAATCCATTTTCCTAACCTGTTCATTGTAATAAATGCCAGAGGATAAAGCCTTTGATGGACAGACAGGTGGCTCTCACAGTAGCAGTCAGGTATCCAGGATCTCCTCTAATCCATGAATGCAGAGGCAACTCTAGCTTCTACAGCATTTAGTGATGATTCAAGTAAATTTTATTTTTAAGCTTGTATTTAAAAGGAAACAATTTGTTAGACAGCCACAGGTAGCACCTGCAACCAATTTAATCTGTAATAACCAGTCTAATAAGTGTGTATGTTGGAGATGTGGGAAGTGAAGATGAAGGCAGCAGAAATGATAGGTTGAAAAAGTGGACATCTGGGTGACTTACTATGTAAACATAGCTTAAAGTACACATTTCTGAATACCTTGCTTCTAATAGGCTAACGACTGAGTTTATCTCTCTTCGTTAAAGCTCTGATCTCTCTCATACCCTCCTTCCCACCACCAATGATTACTGTAAATACCGTAATGGATCAAGCACGACGTTTGCTTCAGTTCTGCGTGGGCATGAAAAGACTTCTACCACCAGCTTACCTTTTACGGACTCCTACATCCAAATAAGAATCAAAAGGGCACTTCCTGCAGGCTTTTGTCATGGGACGGCCCTGGGAACTGCCTTGTAATAGGCACAGACCTGCCAAGAGCATTTTAATACCCCCAGTGAACACTGTAAACGGATGGAAATGGAATTGGTCGTCAGATATTTATGATAACATTCCCATTATGACATCTCAATGCCTTCGGAAGAACCCTCCTGGGCTCACTCACAAGCATCGGAGAGGGCCTTGTCCCCAAGAATATGAGAAAGCCCTTCCTCTCTGTGTACCTGCAGCTTTCAGGCTTCCCACACCTGGTTGGGGAGCAACCTCCTTCCCCCGCCGCCCAGATAGCAGAGGAGTATACCTCTCCCAAGTGAGACCACTGAGCCTCTGGGATACCCGGTAGGGGACGGTGGGTGCAAAGTACTGACAGGTCCCCAGATGCTGGCCAGAGGCTGTAGGAATGTGTCCAGGCTACTCACCAGGAAAGCAGAGAGGATCCCCTGAAGAGCGTCCAGCTTCTCTTCTTCCTCCTCCTCCCGCAGGACACCCAAGATGTAGGCTCCGTAAACGGCTCGGTCCACTCCCAGTGCCTCCAACCGTCCGTCCAGCCAGGAGCCAAACCCGCCGCCTCCGCCTCCACCATCGCCTTCGCCAGGGGCTACCGCGGCCACTTCGCTGGGCGCCGCCATCTTGGGGTCAGGGTCCTGCCAGCCCCTGGGGCGCCTACCGCACTGCCTGACGGGCCGCGCCGCAGGTCCACGGCGCATGCCTGAAGAGGGAGCCTAGGGCCGTATGTGCAGAGAGCGCATCCCAGGCGGCCGGTGCCGGCTGGCTTGAGAGTTTTGTGCTTTCTGGATGAAGCGAGTCTTCGCATACTTGCGGTCGCGTGATCTCACAAGATCCTTGGCGTGTGAATATTCTTAACAGACTCATTCTACAGTTCGGGAAGTTGAGAGAGGTTCAGTAATTTGGCCAAAGTTACGCGGCTAATAACTACCCAGGACTGGAGCTCAGCGTGGATTCCAGCGCTTCCTCCATCCGACCGAGCTGCCCTCCCCGCGCACTCAGGGGATGCTAGCCGCCCACTCCCACACAGTTGTCTAGCAGGAACCTCCTGACCGCCTGGAATACCCTCGTCGCTACCGACGGCTACCACCTTCACCCCTACAAGCCCTTCCCCGTCAAAGTAAAGGTTGCAGAAAACCTTCCCTCATTCCATGGTAGGCATTCAGTAAATAAACAGTCAACCTCAAGTCATTTCTTCCACTCACTCATTGATTCAGCGCATGCACGGGACTATTCTTTGGGAGCCTACCCCACCCTCTGCCAGGCACTGTGCCAAGAGCTTTTCATGCATTATCTCTTGTAATCCTCCCTACAGCCCTGTGGGGAGATGCTTTTATTGTCCACATTTTAAAGATAACGAGACAGGTCGGGCGCCGTGGCTCAAGCCTGTAATCCCAGCAGTTTGGGAGGCCGAGGCGGGTGGATCACCTGAGGTCAGGAGTTCGAGACCAGCCTAGCCAACATGGTGAAACTCCGTCTCTAGTAAAAATACAAAAATAAGGCCGGGCGCGGTGCCTCACTCCCGTAATACCGGCACTTTGGAAGGCCGAGGTGGGCGGCTCTCCTGAGGTCGGGACTTCCAGACCAGCCTGACCAAAATGGAGAAACCCCCTTCTCTACTAAAAATACAAAATTAGCCAGGCATGGCGGCACATGCCTATAATCCCGACCTAGGAGGCTGAGGCGGGAGAATCGCTTGAACCCAGGAGGCGGAGGTTGTGGCGAGCCGAGATCGTGTCATTGGACTCCAGCCTGGGCAACAAGAGCGAAACTCCATCTCAAAAAAAAAAGAAAGAAAGAAAGCCAGGTGTGGTGGCGCGGGCCTGTAATCCCAGCTACGCAGAATCGCTTGACCCTGGAAGGCGGAGGTTGCAGTGAGCCAAGATCGCGCCACTGCACTCCAGCCTGAGCGACAGTGAGACTCTATCTCAACAAAACAAAACAGAACACTAAAGATAAGGAGACAGATATGGAGAGAGTCACACAACTAGAGAGCGCCTAATCAGTGGCAAGAACTCTTCTTTGGCAGAGGTATGAGAGCCTCAGCTGACGGCAAAACACCTGGCTCTAGGCTGGCATGAATTACCCAAGAATTTGGTTGGCTTTACCTGAAGTACAGAGGAAGCTGGCAAGGTCCTGGCTAACTCTTTCCTCAAATATGTACTGGGTACCTTCAGTATGGCATTGTTGCTGGCACTGAAAACACAAAAATGAATGTCACAAAATGTATGTCTTCAAGGGACATACGTCAATCTTCAATCTAGTAGGAACAGACATGTTTAAACAAATGATGACAATATAGTGATAGTTTTGGAGCTTTATCTAGCAGAGGTTGCAGTAGGATGCCTAGAAGATTGAGTTAACTTTACCTGTTGAAGTGGAGTTGGAAACTGGTAGGGAGAGGGTCGTAGGAAATCCAGGAAGGCTTCCCAATGGAGATGATGCTTGAACTTTCTTGAAGAATGGTAGGAGTTCTTTACGCAAAGGGAGTGGAGGGAAAACGGGGGCAGATCCAGATGCAGGGGAACAAAGGCTTGCTCAGGGGCCTCCAGAGAGTCATGTATGGCTTGAGCTACAGGGTTCAAATAGAAGATATTCAGAGGATAACAACAAAAAGAGAAGGAAAGGAGTTTGTATACTTTGCAGAGGTCCTCTTATTGCAGAGGTCTACCCTTAGTGGCTTTGGGATTATGTAAATGAATGGACACTAAATGAATGGCACAGATACAAATGTAGAAATACAGCAGAGTGTAAATTTTAATCGTGTGGTTTCTGTGTGCTCTCTGAGTTAGACAGAATGTGACACTAATGGAGTCAGAGGCCAGAGTCAGCCTCCAAAGGCTTGCCTCTTTTTCAAGTCCTCAGGTATTCTTTCTAATCTAGTAGCTGTCTTGCATGTGGGGTTTGTCAGTTCACAGACCTGGGTGCCGTCGTGTCTCAAGGATCATAGTTGGTCAGTGCAGAGCCCCCAAACCAGAAAAACCTCACAAAATTTTTTTTTTAGAAATACAGCCTTACAAGAAGTTTCAAAAATGGTACATAGAGTCCTGCACACCTTCACCCAGTTTCCCCCAATAGTAACATCAAACATAAAGACGATATAATAGTAAATCAGGAAATTGATACAGGTATAATACAGTAAGTTGTTTTTGGTTTTTGTTTTGAGGCGGAGTCTCACTGTTGTCGCCCAGACTGGAATGCAGTGGTATGATCTCGGCTCACTACAACCTCTGTCTCCTGGGTCAAACAATTCTCCTGCCTCAGCCTCCCGTGTAGCTGGGATAACAAGCACGCAGTACAACACCTGGCTAATTTTTTTCCTATTTTTAGTAGGATGGGGTTTTGCCATGTTGGCCAGGCTAGTCTCGAACTGCTGACCTCAGGTGATGCACCCACTTCGGCATCCCAAAGTGCTGGGATTACAGGCATGAGCCACCACACCCAGCAATAATGCAATAAGGTTTTTTGAAAGCATCAACAAGCTTCTCAAAAACTGAATGAAGGTACTCCAGACCCTAAATTTTAAGAATATCCTCAATGGCTATTTTACTACAAAAGTAACAATAGCTCATGCTTTAAAAAATATTATATAAGGCTGAGTGCAGTGGCTCATAATACCAGCACTTTGGGAGGCCAAGGAGGGTAGATCAGCTGAGGTCAGGAGTTCGAGACCAGCCTGGCCAACTGGTGAAACCCTGTCTCTACTAAAATAATACAAAAAAATTAGCCGGGTGTTGTGGTGGGTGCATGTAATCCCAGTTACTTGGGAGGCTGAGGCAGGAGAATTGCTTGAACCTGGGAGATGGAGGTTGCAGTGAGCCGAGATCACGCCATTGTACTCCAACCTGGGCAACAAGGGCAAAACTCTGTCTCAAAAAAAAAAAAGAAAAAATTATATAAATGGACAAGTGACAAATGGAAAGCTTACAAAAAATAAAATACGCAAATTAAGATTGCAGTGAAATACCACATCTGCTTTTCAGATCAAAAAAGTCTGATAATATGCTGTATTGAACTGTGTTTGGGTAAAGATGTTGGAAAATGTTGGAGCAGAAAGTAGATGGATCTGGTCTTGTTGGAGGACTGTTTGTTTGAAAAGACCCAGCATTTCTGCTTCTGGGAATTTGTTCATAAGTTATTTATTTATTTTTATCTTTACTTGTAGTAAAATATAAAATTTGCCATCTTAACCATTTTTAAGTATACAGTTTAACAGTGTTAAGTATTATTTTTAAATTTGTTGGTTTAAACCGGGTGTGGTAGCTCATGTCTGTAATCCCAGCACTTAGGGAGGCCAAGGCAGGTGAATCACCTGAGGTCAGGAGTTCAAGACCAGTCTAGCCAATATGGCAAAACTCCGTCTCTACTAAAAATATAAACATTAGCCAGGTGTGGTAAGGCATGCCTATAGTCCCAACTACTCGGCTACTTGAGAGGCTGAGGCAGGAGAATCGCTTGAATCCGGGAGACAGAGGTTGCAGTGAGTTGAGATAATGCCACTGCATTCCAGCCTGGGCAACAGAGTGAGACCTTGCCTCAAAAAAAGAAAAAAATTTTGATTTAATATTTTGTATAATGGCCAGGCACCCTGGCTTACACCTGTAATCTCAGCACTTTGGGAGGCTGACAAGGGAGGATTGCTTGAGGCCAGGAGTTCAAGACTAACCTGGGCAACATAATGAGACCCCAGCTCTACCAAAAAAAAAAAAAAAAAAAAAAATGTGGTGGTGCATGTCTTTTGTCCTACCTACTCAGGAGGCTGAGGCAAGAGGATCACTTGAGCCCAGGAGCTCAAAGTTACAGTGAGCTATGATGACGCCACTGCATTCTAGCCTGAACAACAAAACAAAACCCTGTCTTTAAAAAATAAAACTGTACATTTGTGTAGAATAACATATTTCTAAGGATATCTGTTGCAGTAAAGCTTTCTCTAGTAAAATAATAGTCTACATTTTATGTATATGAGACTGGTTCAAAAAGTCTGGTAGCCACACAAAGAAGTATTGTGCAGCTGTAAAAAAAAAATGAACAAAGAGGCCGGGTGCAATGGCTCGTGCCTGTGGTCCCAGCACTTTGGGAGGCTGAAGCAGGTGGATCACCTGAGGTCAAGAGTTCGAGACCAGCCTGACCAACTAAAAATACAAAAATTAGCTGGGCATGGTGGCAAACGCCTGTAATCCCAGCTACTTGGGAGGCTGAGGCAGGAGAATCGCTTGAATGCGGGAGGCAGAGGTTGCAGTGAGACGAGATCATGCCATTGCTCTCCAGCCTGGGATACAGAGCAAGACTCTGTCTCAAAAAAAAAAAAAAAAAAGGAAAAAGAAAAAAAAAGCTCTTTATGCACTGACATGTGTCAAAGTTCAAGATACATTGTTTAAAAAGTACAGATCAATAATGTGTAATGTTTGCCACCATCACTATTTAAAAAGAAGGTAGAGTAGGGTAGAGTAATACATGTACATATGTGTCCTTGTATGTGCATAGAATATCTCTGGAAAGATACACCAGGGATGTGTGAGGATGGTTGTCACTGAGGAGGAGAACTCAAGGAGATTGGTTTTGAGCTGTTATATTTATTTACTTTGTATCTTTTTTTAAAAGAAAGCAAATTTGAAGCCCTCTCTCCAACCTCATTTTCTTCCCTCTCTCCCCACATGTAACTACTATTCCTGAATTTGGTGTTTATCTTCTTCTTGAATTTTTTAAACATAGTACACGTTACTACATATATAATACATATCACAACATATGGATGTATCCTTAATATATCACATTGGTGTGCATGCTGTACTTTTCATTCTGCAATGTGCTTTTTCACTCAAGGTTGTTTAAAATATTTACCCACGTTGGGCCAGGCGCAGTTGCTCACGCCTGTAATCCCAGCACTTTGGGAGGCCGAGGTGGACAGATCAACTGAGGTCAAGAGTTCGAGGCCAGCCTCACCAATATGGTGAAACCCCATCTCTACTAAAACTACAAAAATTAACTGGGCGTGGTTGTGCACACCTGTAATCCCAGCTACTCAGGAGGCTGAGGCAGGAGAATAGCTTGAACCTGAGAGGCGGAGGTTGCAGTGAGCCAAGACTGCACCACTGCACTCCAGCCTAAGTGATAGAGCAAGACCCTGTCTCAAAAAA
>NW_012103032.1:1480348-1487103 GCF_000951045.1 Mandrillus leucophaeus
AAAAAAAAAAAAAAAAAGTAGATAATATAAATATTTATTGTTTGTGGTACACCAAAAATCCTTAGTAAAAATAATGTAGTTGAAGATGTTTCATTACTACCCCCACTTCTTTATTTATTGTTATTTTTAATTGTGGTAAAATATATAATTTGGCATTTTAATCTGTTTTTCTTTTTTTGGTAGAGACAGGATTTCACCATGTTGACCAGGCTGATCTCGAACTCCTGGCCTCAAGCAATCCGTCCACCTCAGCCCCCCAAAGTGCTGGAATTGCAGGCATAAGAGACTGCACCCGGCCCCATCTTAACATCCAACTATATAGCAATCTGTCCACCTCGGCCTCCAAAAGTGCTGGGATTACAGGCATAAGGGACTGCACCCAGCCCCATCTTAACCATTTTTAAGTTTACCATTTAGTAGTGTTAAGAATTCATTACTTTTTTTTTTTTTTTTTTTTTTAATTGAGATGGAGTTTTGCTCTTATTGCCCAGGCTGGAGTGCAATAGTATGATCTTGGCTCACTGCAACCTCTGCCTGCCGGGTTCAAGCGATTCTCCTGCCTCAGCCTCCTGAGTCTGGGATTACAGGCATACACCACCACGCCTGGCTAATTTTGTATTTTTAGTAGAGACGGGGTTTCTCCATGTTTGTCAGGCTGCTCTTGAACTCCCGATCTCAGGTGATTCAACTGCCTCAACTTCCCAAAGTGCTGGGATTACAGGCGTGAGCCACCATGCCCGGCTGTATTCATTACTTTAAAATTTTTGGTTTAACAATGTGTATTACAGCTATTTAAGTTCTCTTCATTTCAATTCTTGGTTCTCATGACTGTCTTGACTGCAGTCTTGACCCCTATGATGGACTCATAGGGGTTTATTTTAGTACTCTGTCTACTTTCATGAATATTTTTTATGCTCCATTTGTCTAAAATCTGCATCATTTTGCTTAATAAAACTAGTCATTTTAAAACCCCATCTACCAAGGCTTTTATTGAAATTGGACTCATTTCTATCTTCCCTGATTTTTTTTTTTTTAATTTTCGTGAGTACCTAGTAGGTGTATATATTTCTGAGATACATGAGATGCTTTGCTACGGAAACTTCCCTGATGTGTATCAGTTGTTCTTTCTAAACTAATCAGAAGACATTGCATTTTTTTCTTTTCCTTTCTTTTTTTTTTTAGTTGGAATTTCGCTCTTGTTGCCCGGCTAAAGTGCAATGACACGATCTCGGCTCACTGCAACCTCCACCTCCTGGGTTCAAGTGATTCTCCTGCTTCAGCCTCCCAAGTAGCTGGGATTACAGGCATATGCCACCACGCCTGGCTAATTTTGTATTTTTAATAAAGATGGGGTTTCTCCATGTTGGTCAGGCTGGTCTCAAACTCCTGACCTCAGATGATCCACCCACCTGGGCCTCCCAAAGTGCTGGAATTACAGGCGGGAGCCACCATGCCCAGCCTATTTTCTTTTCTTTTGAGAAAGGGTCTTGCCCTGTTACCCAGGCTGGAGTGCAGTGGCATGATCATAGATCACTGCAGCATTGAACTCCTGGGCTCAAGCCATCCTCCCACCTCAGCCTTCTTAGTAGCCAGGACTATATCTGCATGCCACCATGCCCTGCTAGTTTTCGTGGAGTTTTTTTGTTTGTTTGTTTGTTTTTCCTGAGACAGAGTCTCACTCTGTCACCCAGGCTGGAGTGCAGTGGCGTGATCTCGCCTCACTGCACCTTCTGCCTCCCAGGTTCAAGCGATTCTCCCTGCCTCAGCCTCTCAAGTAGCTAAGATTACAGGTGCCCGCCACCACGCTCAGCTGATTTTTTTTTTTTTTTTTGAGACAGAGTCTTGCTCTTGTTACCCAGGCTGGAGTGCAATGGCATGATCTCGGCTCACTGCAACCTCCACCTCCTGGGTTCAAGCAATTCTCCTGCCTCAGCCTCCGAAGTAGCTGGGATTAAAGACGTGTGCCACCACGTTGGGCTAATTTTTGTGTTTTCAGTAGAGACAGTGTTTCACCATGTTGGCCAGGCTGGTCTGGAACTCCTGACCTCATGATCTGCCCGCCTCAACCTCCCAAAGTGTTGAGATTACAGGTGTGAGCTACCACGCCCGGCGTGATTTTTGTATTTTTAGTGGAGATGGGGTTTCACCATGTTGGCTAGCCTGGTCTTGAACTCCTGACCTCAGGTGATCCACCTGCTTCAGCCTCCCAAAGTACTGGGATTATAGGTATGAGCCACTGTGTCCAGCCTGCCAGCTAGTTTTTTTAGATTTTTTTTTTTTTTTTTAAGAGAGAGTCTCCCTATATTTCCCAGGCTGGTCTCGAACTCCTGGCCTCAGGAGATCCTCCCACTTTGGACTCCCAAAATGCTGGGATTATAGGTATGAGCCGCCATACCCAGCATTTTTTTTTCTTTTTTAGATGGAATCTCGCTCTATCACCCAGGTTGGAGCGCAGTGGCGCAATTTTGGCTCACTGCAACCTCTGCCTCCCAGCTTCAAGGGATTCTCCTGCCTCAGCCTCCCGAGTAGCTGGGACTACAGGAGTGTGCCACCACGCCCGGCTAAGTTTTTGTATTTTTAGTAGAGATGGGGTTTCACAGTGTTGGCCAGAATGGTCTTGATCTTCTGACCTCATGATCCGCCCATCTTGGCCTCCCAAAGTCCTAGGATTACAGACATGAGCCACCACACCTAGCCACCTTTTTAAAATATATATATACAGAGATAGGGTCTCATTCTTTCACCCAAGCTGGAATGCAGTGGCACAATCATAGCTCACGGCAGCCCAAAGTCCTGGGCTCAAGGGATCCTCCCATCTTAGCCTTGCAAGTAGGTGGGACTACAGGCGCCCACTACTGGATCTGGCCAATTTTTTTTTTTTTTTTTTTTTTTTTTGAGGCAGGATCTTACTCTGTTGCCCAGGCTGGAGTGCAGTGGGGCGATCTCAGCTCACTGCAGCATCAATCTCCTGGGCTCAAGCAATTCTTCCACCTCAGCCCATTTTTTTTTAAGTGTTTTATAGAGCCAGAGTGTCACTCTGTTGTTGCCCAGGCTGGTCTCAAACTGCTGGCCTCAAGTGATCCACCTGCCTCAGCCTCCCAAAGTGCTGGGATTGCAGGTATGAGCCACCTTTTCCTGCCCAAAACCCACTGGGACACTTGTTTGGAAGATTTTTAAATGGTTTAGAAACTTCTGTTTTATAGATTTTTTTTTCTTTTTATGGAGACAGAGTCTCACTCTGTCGCATAGGCTAGGGTGCAATGACACAATCTCAGCTTACTGCCAAGTGATTCTCGTGCCTCAGCCTTCTGAGTAGTTGGGATTACAGGCACGCACCACTGCCCCCAGCTAATAATTGTATTTTTAATAGAGATGGGGTTTCGCCATGTTGGCCAGGCTGGTCTTAAACTCCTGGCCTCAAGTGATCCACCGGCTCTGGCCTCCAGAAGTGCTGGGATTACAGGTGTGAGTCACCGTGCCCAGCCTAGATTTTTTAAATGTGAGAATCAGATGTTTTGTTTTATTTATTTGTTTGTTTGTTTTTTTTGTGTGTGTGACAGAGTCTTGCTCTGTCACCCAGGCTGTGGCGCAGTGGCATGATCTCGGCTCACTGCAAGCTCCGCCTCCCGGGTTCACACCATTCTCCTGCCTCAGCCTCCCGAGTAGCTGAGACTACAAGTGCCCACCACCATGCCTGGCTAACTTTTTGTATTTTTAGTAGAGACAGGGTTTCACCGTGTTAGCCAGGATGGTCTTGATCTCCTGACCTCGTGATCCACCCACCTCGGCATCCCAAAGTGCTGGAATTACAGGCATAAACCACCGTGCCTGGCCTGTTTTGTGTTATTTTTAAAGATGGATTACATACCGTTATTAGAAACAAAGTCATTAAAGATCAAAACATTTCCAAACATGTGTCTTCAAAACATGCTTTTTATGGCATGAGCTTCTCTTGATTAGTGGTGATTTTTTTCACCCCTTGGCCAGCTGACTCCCTCTCAACACTAGATTCTCATCAAACCATAGGAGTTTGTACCTGTAATACTCATTTGTATGTGAAGCACTAGGATTATTTGTAACTGTAATCTTGCTCCTTCACAAGAATCTGGTTAAGCCCCTTGTCCACTTTGGAGGATTAGGAAAAATTAAATCCAGATAGCATAATCTGTAAATCCACTTATCTGGACATACATAAACTTTATAGAGACTAGGTATGGTGGCTTTCACCTGTAATCCCAACAGTTTGGGAGGCCAAGGCAGGAGGATTGATTGAGACCAGGAGTTCAAGACCAGCCTGGGCAACAGAGCAAAACTATTAGTAAATAAATGAAATAATGATAATAATAAAAACTGTGTAGAACACTGAAAAACAAACATAGTACAGGACACTGAAAGAAAACACATACAACCCCTCCAAATACGAAGCTCCTGACCCCTTACCCAGTTACCTCACCTGTCTTACATAACCCAGGATGTCTAACAGAGGCCCAATGTCAATCCAATTACTAAATATTAATAAAGCTTGCTTGTTTTTCTTCTTTTAGATAATATAATACACTTAAATTCTAATGTGTTTTTTCAGCACCTCTATCATCGATTTTTTTATTTTTTTATTTTATTTTTTATTTTTATTTTTTATTTTTTATTTTTTATTATTTTTTTTTTTTGAGACGGAGTCTTGCTCTGTCACCGAGGCTGGAGTGCAGTAGTGCAATCTCAGCTCACTGCAACCTCCTCCTCCCAGATTCAAGCAATTCTCCTGCCTCAGCCTCCCGGGTAGTTAGGATTACAGGTGCCCACCACCATGCCCAGCTAGTTTTTGTATTTTTAGTTGAGATGGGGTTTCGCTATGTTGGTCAGGCTGGTCTCAAACTGCTGACCTCAGGTGATCTGCCTGCCTCAACCTCTCAAAGTACTGGGATTACAGGCGTGAGCCATTGCACCCAACTTTTTTTTTTTCTTTTTTTTTTTTTGAGACAGAGTCTCACTCTCTCACCCAGGCTGAAGTGCAGTGATATAATCATCCCTCATTGCAGCCTCCACCTCCTGGGCTCAAGTGATCCTCCCACCTCAGCCTCCTGAATAGCTGGGACCACAGGCATACACCACCACACCCAGCTAATTTTTTTTTTTTTTTAAATTTTTAGTAGAGATGAAGTGTCACTGTGTTGCTCAGGCTGGTCTCAAACTTCTGGGCTGAAGCGATTCACCTGCCTCAGCCTCCCAAAGTGCTGAGATTAAAGGTGTGAGTCCCCATGCCTGACCTTTGTAATCATCTTGTACTTAAGGCACACCTTTCTTTTTTGGCCAGGGGGTGGGGGGCAGAGAGTCTTGCTCTGTCACCCAGGCTGGAGTGCAGTGAGTCCATCCCAGCTCACTGCAACCTCTGCCTCCTGGGTTCAAGCAATTCTCCTGCCTCAGCGTCCCAAGTCACTGGGATTAGAGGCACACACCACCATGCCTGGCTAATTTTTATATTTTTTAAGTAGAGATGGGGTGTCATCCTGTTGGCCAGGCTGGTCTTGAACTCCTGACCCCAAGTGATCTGCCCACCTCCCAAAGTGCTGGGATCACAGGCATGAGCCACCGTGCCTGGCCAAGGCATACCTTTCTTTGGAGACCATCGGCCCAGGATAAACTTAGAAGAGTGTTAGATTGAAGGGCATGTACCTTATTGGGTACTAAATTGCTCTCCCAAGGTTTGCCCTAGTTTTATACCCCACTCTTTTCTTCACATTTTTACTAGAACTTGGTTTTAATACATGTTAATTTTTGCAGGTCAAAAGTTATGAAGTGGCATTTAATTATTGTTAAATTGGTATTTTCCTAATTATTAGTGAATCGTAGCATGCTTTATGTTTATCAGCCCTTAAAATGTCTCATGTTTGTATTACCTGTATTTTTCTTTTGTGTTATTTGTCTTTTCCACATTGATTTTTAAGAATCTACTTTTTCAGCCAGGCACAGTGGCTCATGCCTGTAATCCCAGCACTTTGGGAGGCCAAGGAGGGTGGATCATGAGGTCAGGAGTTCAAGACCAGCCTGGCCAAGATGGTGAAACCCCGTCTCCACTAAAAAATACAAAACTTAGCTGGGCGCGGTGGCGGGCACCTGTAATCCCAGCTCCTCGGGAGGCTGAGGCAGGAGAATTGCTCGAACCTGGGAGGCGGAGTTTGCAGTGAGCCGAGATCGCGCCACTGCTCTCTAGCCTGGGTGACAGAGCAAGACTCTGCCTCAAAAAAAAAAAAAACTCCTCGAACTCCTGAACTCAGGTAATCCACCCACCTTGGCCTCCCAAAGTGCTGGGATTACGAGCTTGAGCCACTGTGCCCGGCCTAAGTCTTTATTTTTAGTAGAGATTGGGTCTCACTATGTTGTCCAGGCTGGTCTCAAACTCATAGCCTCAAGTGATTCTCTCACCTTGGCCTCCCAAAGTGCTGGGATTACAGGCTTGAGCCACTGTGCCCGGTCTAAGTCTTTATTTTTAGTAGAGGTTGGGTCTCACTATGTTGTCCAGGCCGGTCTCAAACTCATGGCCTCAAGTGATCCTCTCGCCTTGGCCTCCCAAAGTGCTGGGATTACAGGCTTGAGCCACCATGGCCAGCCTTTTTATTCATTTTTTTATTATCTTTTTGTCATTGATTTCTAGCTTCACTATATTGTGCTTATAGGATATGTTCTGTATGGTATTGATTCTATGGCACCGGTTGACACTTTAATGGCCTAGTATAAGTCAATTTTTTTTTTTTTTTTTT
>NW_012103032.1:1487513-1501216 GCF_000951045.1 Mandrillus leucophaeus
TAATCCCAGCTACTCAGGAGGCTGAGGCAGAAGAAGCTTGAACCCGGGAGGCGGAGGTTGCAGTGAGCCAAGATCGCACCAGTGTACTCTGGTCTCAGTGACAAGAGTGAGACTCCATCTCACAAAAAAAAAATTATATATGTATGCTAGATAAATTTTGTTATATTGTTTAATCTTCTATATGTTACTAATCTTGTTTTATTTTTGTTCTAGCAGTTTTGAGGAAAAGCATGTTAAAATGTCCCACTGTATTTGTAGATTTTCTAGTCTTCCCTTGAATTTCTGTCAATTTCTGCCTTAAATATTCTGAGGTTGTATTGTTAGATTAGTATAAGTATTAGGTTATTATAGTTCCTGGTGAATTGTTTTTTTATCATCAAGAAATGACATCTGAATCTCTAATACAGGCATACCTTGTTTTATTGCACTTTGCCTCATTGCACTTCCCAGATATTGAGTGTTTTTTACAAATTGAAGGTTTGTGGCAACCCTGTGTCAAGCAGCCTATTGGTGCCACTTTTCCAACAGCATGTGCTCACTTTGTGTCTCTGTGTCATATTTTGGCAATTTTCACAGTATTTCAAGCGTTTTCTTTATTATTGTATCTGTTATGGTGATCCATGATCTTTGATGCTACTATTTGAATTGTTTTGGGGTGCCACAAACCACAACCAGGTAAGATGGTGAATTTAATAAATGTTCTGACTGTTCCACTGACCGAATGTTCTCCTGTCTGTCTCCCTGTCCTTGGTGTTTTGTTTTGTTTTGTTTTGAGCTGGGATCTCACTCTGTTGCCCAGGCTGGAATACAGTGGCACCATCATGGTTCACTGCAGCCTTGACTTTCCAAGGCTCTAGCAATCCTCCCACTCAGGCTCCCAAGGTGCTGGAACCACAGGCACGCACCACCATGCCCAGCTATCTCCCTCTCCTTAGGCCCTTCTTTTCCCTAAGACACATCAGTATTGAAATTAGGCCAGATAGCCGGGCATGGTGACTCACAGTGGAAGAAGTAACTGATGATGTGGTGGAAATAACAAGAGAACCAGAACTAGAAGTGGAGAGGGAAGATATAACGGAATTACTGCAATCTCATGATAAAACTTGAATGGGTGAAGAGTTGCTTCTTACAGATGAACAAAGAAAGTAGTTTCTTGAGGCAGAATCTACTCCTGGTAAAGATGCTTTGAACATTGTTGAAATAACAAAGGATTTAGGATATCACATAAACTTAGTTGATAAAGCAGTGCCAGTGTTTGAGAGAACTGACTGCAATTTTGAAAGAAGTTCTAGTGTTAGTAAAATGCCATCTAACAGCACCCTATGTTACAGAGAGAGGAAGAGTGAAACAAACAGCCAATCAGACCAGGCGCAGTGGCCCAGGCCTGTAACCCCAGCACTTTGGGAGGTCAAGGCAGGGGGATCGCCTGAGGTCAGGAGTTTGAGACCAGCCTGGCTAACATGGTGAAACCCTGTCTCTACTAAAAATACAAAAATTAGCTGGGCGCGATGGTAGGCGCCTGTAATCCCAGCTACTCAGGAGGCTGAGGTGGGAGAATTGCTTGAACTCCGGAGGCGGAGGCTGCAGCGAGCCAAGATTGCACCATTGCACTCTAGACTGGGCAACAAGAACGAAACTACGTCTCAAAACAAACAAACAAAAAATCACTATAGCCACCCCAACCTTCAGCACCCACCACCCTAATCAGTCAACAGCCATCAACACTGAGGCAAGACCCTCCATCAGCAAAAAAACTGTGACTCACTTAAGGCTCTGATGATCATTAGCAGTTTTTAACAATAAAGCATTTTTAAAGTTTATTTCTTTATTGCCCTCATGCAGAATCAATAAAATTTTGTGGAGTTTTTTTTGTTTTTGTTTTTGTTCTTTTTGAGAGACAGAGTCTTGCTCTGTTGCCCAGGCTGGATGAAGTGCTGTGACGCATTCACAGCACTTAATTAAAAATGAAGTATTTTAAGTTAAGACATACATTGTTTTTTTAGACATATGCTGTTGCCTACTTATTAGACTACGGTACAGTGTAAACATAACTTACAGAGACTAGGAAACCAAAAAACTTTTGCGACTCATTTTATTATGATGGTCTCAATATATCTGAGGTATGCCTGTAATTCTTTTTTTTTTTTTTTTTTTTTTTTTTTTGAGACAGTCTTGCTCTATCACCTAGGCTGGAGTGCAGTGCCGCGATCTCGGCTCACTGCAGTCTGTACTTCCCGGGTTCAAGCAATTCTCCTGTCTCAGCCTCCAGAGTAGCTGGGATTACAGGCGTGTGCTACCACACCCGGCTAATTTTTGTATTTTTAGTAGAGAGAGGGTTTCACCATATTGGCCAGGCTGATCATGCAGGTGATCCGCCCGCCTTGGCCTCCCAAAATGCTAGGATTGCAGGCGTGAGCCACCACCGCGCCCAGCCTCTTTATCTTTTAAAGTCTGTTGTGTCAGATTTTAATATTACTAAATTAGTTTTCTTTCTTCATTTTGCCAGTTAAATTAAGAAGCAGTAGACAGCAATATTAAGAGCATGGAATCTGAAGTCAGGCTGCATGGGTTCAAATCCTAGTCTAACACATTCTGGTTGTGTGATCTCAGGCAAGTTATCATCTCAGTTTTCTTTTCTATAAAATGGGGATAGTTACTGCCTATTAGGCAAGTTATCATCTCAGTTTTCTCTTCTATAAAATAGGGATAGTTACTGCCTATTAGGCAAGTTATCATCTCAGTTTTTTCTTCTGTAAAATGGGGATAGTTACTGCCTACCTCGTAGGGTTGTTACAAAGATTAAACTACTTTTTTTTTTTTTTTTTTGAGACGGAGTCTCACTCTGTCACCCAGGCTACAGTGCAGTGGCACGATCTCGGCTCACTGCAAGCTCTGCCTCCCAGGTTCACGCCATTCTTCTGCCTCAGCCTCCCGAGTAGCTGGGACTACAGGCACCTGCCACCATGCCCAGCTAATTTTTTTGTGTTTTTAGTAGAGACAGGGATTCACCGTGTTAGCCAGGTGGTCTCGATCTCCTGACTTTGTGATCTGCCCACCTCAGCCTCCCAAAGTGCTGGGATTACAGGTGTGAGCCACCGCGCCTGGCCTAAACTACTATTTTTAAGTCACGCTGAACATCTAATAAGTACTCCATATGTATTCATGAAATAAACATATCTGCATTCTTTTTTGGTCAACTTTTCTGTGTCATTATTTTATAGGTATTTCTTAGGTAAACATCATATAGCTGAACTTCTTTTTTATTCAATTTGAGGCTCTCAGTCTAACATGGAGGTTAAATACAATTTTTAAATTTAAATTTTGTTGTTATTATTATTTTGAGGCAGGGTCTCACTCTGTCACCCAGGTTGCAGTGCAGTGGCGTGATCTCGGCTTACTGCCTCCTCCACCTCCTGAGTAGCTGGGACTACAGGCACATGCCACCACGCCCGGCTGGTTTTTGCATTTTTAGTAGAGACAGAGTTTCACCACCTTGCCCAGACTGGTCTCGAACTCCTGGGGTCAAGCAGTCGGCCTGCCTCGGCCTCCCAAAGTGCTGGAATTATAGGCATAAGCTACCACTCCTGGCCTAAATTTAAATTTTAGATTTGGGGGTACATGTGCAAGTTTGTCACAAGGGTATATTGTGTGATGCTGTAATTTGGGCTTGTCGGGGGGTGGGGCGGGGGCGGGGGGTGCAGAGTCTGTCTCTGTTGCCCAGACTGGACTGCAGTGGGGCAATCATAGCTCACTGCAGCCTTGACCTCCCGGGCTCAAGTGACCCTTTCACCTCAGCCTCTCCAATAGCTGGGGCCACAGGTGCATACCTAATGCTCAGCTACTTTTTTATTTTATTTCTTGTAGAGAAAGGTTCTCCCTATGTTGCCCAGGCTGGTCTCAAACCCCTGGTCTCAAGTGATCCTCTTGCCTTGGTCTCCCAAGTGGTGGGATTACAGGCATCGGTCACCACACCTGGCCTGGGCTTCTAGTGATCTCATCACCCAGACAGTGAACACATTACCCACTTTCCTCTCTCTAGCCTTCCCTCCTTTTGGAGTCCCCACTGTCTATTGTTCTCATCTTCATGTCCGTGTGTATACAGGGTTTAGATCCCACTTAAAAGTGAGAACATGCAATATTTGGTTTTCTGTTTCTGTGCTAATTTGCTTAGGAGAATGGCCTCCAGCTGCACTCACATTGCTGCAAAAGAAATGATTTTTTTTTTTTTGAGATGGAGTTTCACTCTTGTTGCCCAGGCTGGAGTGCAATGGCAAGATCTCAGCTTACCGCAACCTCTGCCTTCCAGGTTCAAGCTATTCTTCCTCAGCCTGTAGCTGGGATTACAGGTGCCTGCCACCATACCTGGCTAATTTTTTGTATTTTTAGTAGAGACGGGGTTTCACCATGTTAGCCAGGATGGTCTCGATCTCCTGACCTGGTGATCTGCCCACCTCGGCCTCCCAAAGTGCTGGGATTACAGGTGTGAGCCACCGTGCTCGGCTGGCTTTTTTTTTTTTTTTTTTTTTTTGGAGACAGAATCTCACTCTGTCACCCAGGCTGGAATGCAGTGGGGTAATCTCGGCTCACTGCAACCTTTGCTTCCTTGGCTCAAGTGATCCTCGCGCCTCAGCCACCCGAGTTGCTGGGATTATAGTTGTGTACCATCACTCCAGACTAATTTTTGTATTTTTAGTGGAGATGGGGTTTCACCATGTTGGCCAGGCTGGTCTCGAACTCCTGGCCTCAAGTGATCCCCCCGTCTCAGCCTCCTAAAGTGCTGGGATTACAGGCGTGAGCCACCACGCCCAGCCTCATGTGTGTGACTATTGTACATGGGATCACATCCTTGATTTGGCTCTCAGCTTGAACATTATTGGTGTATAGAAATGCTACTGATTTTTGTGTGTTGATTTTTTTTAATCCTAAAATTTTATTAAAGTGATTTATTGGGTCTAGGAGCCTTTTAGTGGAGTCTTCAGGGTTTTCTAGGTATAGAATCATATCTTCAGTAAACAGAGATAATTTGATTTTCTCTTTACTTATTTGGATGCCTTTTGTTTCTTTTTCTTGCTGATTGCTCTGGCTAGGACTCCCTAAATACATTTATGTTTTAAAGTATTTTCATTTTTTAGAGTTGCATAGTGTTGCACAGTATGACTACACCATAATTTATTTAACCTACTGCCCATTGTTAATCAATATTTTCGTTGCTTTTGATCTTTTGGTATTGCAAACAATGCTGAGGCAGATACCTCTATTAGACAAATTCTGTCACACGTGAAAAAAGAACATGCTGAACCATCTTGCCTCTTAAAGTTTCTGCTTGGAAGTGATGTCACATTTTTCTTTTTTCATGAGCCAAAGCAAGTCATATGGCCAAGCCTTTGTTCGTTCATCAGGTCTGAGATGTATAAGCTTCCTCAGGGAGGAGTCCCACTGGAAGAGATACCAAGTATATGTACTATATATACCTCTACCAGTGTTTAAAAAATATCACCCTGGGCCGGGCACGGTTGGGAGGCTGAGGCAGGTGAATCACCTGAGGTCAGGAGTTCGAGACCAGCCTGGCCAACCTGGTGAAACCCCGACTCTACTAAAATACAAAAATTAGCTGGGTGTGGTGGCAGGCGCCTGTAATCCCAGCTACTCAGGAGGCTGAGGCAGGAGAATGGCCGGAACCCCAGAGGCAAAGGTTGCAGTGAGCCGTGATCGCGCCACTGCACTCCAGCCTGGGCAACAGAGTGAGACTCCCTCTCAATAAATAAATAAATAAATATAAAAATTATCACTCTGGTTGCTGAATGGAGAATGGATTATATTGGGGAGAGGTAGGAAGCTACTTGGGAGTGCAAGTGAAGAATTGACCGGGTACTTTAGGCAAGAAATGATAGCAGCTTGAACTAGGGTGGTGGTGGTCTGATTCCAGATGTACTTTGGAGGCAGAGTTAGTAGGATTTGTTCTTGGAGTGGGGATGGGCACAAGGAAGAGTACTGAAAGATAACTTCTAGGTTTTTTGTTTGAGCAACTGGGTGAATGATGGTGACATTTGAGTAAACACTAACATTTTACTGAGAGGGGAAGACCTGCGGGGAGAACAGGTGGTTTTTTGACAGGGGCAGCGAAACAAATGTTCTGTTTGGAATGTGTTCAGCCTGAGGTGCCTATTAGACATCCAAATTGAAATAACCAGTAGCCACTTGAATATGTGAGTCTGAAGATCAGACAGGGCAGAGTCACAGAAAATCTGAAGGCGTGGCAGAGCTGAATTGTAAAGCCATGGAGCTGGATGAGATCTCTTAGGGAGATAAGGGAGAGGGATAAGGGCTAAAGCGTTGACATACTCCAACGTATATAGGTGAACAGTGGCTTTGGATCCAGCAAAGAGGTCTGAGGACGAACCATTGAGATAAGGCAAGAAGTGCTGAGTCATGGAAGCAAACAGAAGAAAGTATATCAAAGAAGGAATGGTCCATCTTCTATAAGTTGGATATGATGAGGATAGTATTTGAGACTGTGGAAATCACAGGTGACCTGGATAAGTACAGTTTTATTGGGGAGGTCACCAGCTCTCCACTGAATGATCTCTAATTAGGTCAAATTTGATCTCTAATTAGCAAAGTCTAATCAGATGGGTTGAAGAAAAGATGGGATGTGAGGGATAAAGATACGTTTTTTGAGAAGTTTTGTTGGGCAGGTAATAATTGAAGAATGGGAGGGGGACAAAAATGTGAAGATGAAATGATGATGTGTAAGTGAAATCTTTATGTAAACTGCAAATGCTCTGCAGGTGTTAGGCTTATTTTGTTATTTAGTATTCAAACTTCTAGGAATTTCAATGCAGCTCAGTGTGAAGAATCACTAAAAAGCGACAACTAGTCCTCAACTTGAGGACCATTAAGGGTCAAAGCCGTCAAGCCAATGAAGAGCCGAGAAATAAAGAGACGGTTTGAGAAGACGTAGGGGGTGGGGGAACGGAAAGAGGACTTGCGGAACTAATATTGTCCTTCCAAGGACACCGTAGGGCGGATCTCGCAGCTACTGCCTTGTTTTAGGGGCGGAGCCGGCAGGAAATTTAAACTGAAACCGCGGCCGAGGACGCCAAGAGAATGATGTTTTAGCTGCCCTGGGGTAACCGGGACTGTAGAGTAGGGAAGAGCTCATGGAGCGCGCGAACGTAATACGGAGGCCTCTGATGAAGGAGTACGGAGGCCGAAAAGGAGCCGGCATTTGATGAGCGGACCGTTAAAGGGTACGGATGCCGGGAAGGGGAGAAAGAAAGGCGGAAGGGGTCGTTAATAGTTGAGGCCAGGTGCAGGGTCGTGGAGGGCGCTTAGGAATTGAGCAGCGGGTAGGTGCAGAAGCTGAGGAGGGTATAGGGGCCGGGAAGGAGTTGAGGGGACCGAGGAGTGAAGGTGGCACAGGAACGTAGGGGACAACAGCCTGGAGGGAGGTATGGAGATTGAGATGGACTGGAGGTGGCCAAGAGGTCACGGCCGTTGACTGAGCGGAGTCTGAAAGGAGGCGGGGAGCATGAGAGACAAGAGCCTGGCGGGAGTCGCGGGATGTAGGTCGGAATGGAGTTGAGTCTTGCTGTTCCCAGGAGTCGCGTTTCTATGCGGGTTTTGGGAGACAGTAGTGGGCGGGAGGCATGGAAGGTCGAAGGGCTGGTGAAGATGGTTGAACTGCTGTTATGTCCTTTCTCAGGAAACGATTGCCTCGAGCTGGAGAGTTCCATGGCTGATAGTAGGCCCCGGGCCCCGGACCTAGGTGGGTAAAAAGTCAGAACTAGGGACAGGAGATGAAAATTGCCCCAGGGTCTCTTGGAAAAGACCAAGAAATGTTCGCCCTGTTGGAGTTTTCTGATCGCTCGGTGTTTTTATATACTTATTTGTTCATTTTATTTATTTATTGAGACGGGGGTCTCGCTGTGTTGGCCAAGCTGGTTTCGAACTCCTGGCCTCAAGCAGTCCTCCTGCCTAGGCCTCCCAAAATGCTGGGATTACAGGCGTGAGCCATGTCGCCCGGCCCACTTAGTGGTTTTATGTGTGTGTGTGTATGGATGCAGCATCATAGACCATTTTGGGATTCATGGTAAAGGTCAAGTAAGACTCATGAACAAGAATAGCAGACAGATGTGGAGTCAGGATAGAGTGACTTAATAAATTTATAAATTATTACATTCATAGTTGTTTACAATAAAATCCGTAAGTTAAACACTGCTACCTAATTAGGTAAGTATTTTAGCACATGGCACTTCCCTCCATACTGCCCCTTTAGTTAATACCATCCAGTTGGCCGGGCGCGGTGGCTCACTCCTGTAATCCCAGCACTTTGGGAGGCCAAGGCGAGCGGATCACGAGGTCAGGAGATTGAGACCATCCTGGCTAACACGGTGAAACCCCGTCTCTACTAAAAATACAAAAGATTAGCCGGTTGTGGTGAGGCGTGCCTGTAGTCCCAGCTACTCAGGAGGCTGAGGCAGGAAAATTGCTTGAACCTGGGAGGCAGAGTTTGCAGCGAGCCAAGATTGCGCCACTGCACTTGGGTGACCAAGCGAGACTGTCTCAAAAAAAAGAAAAAAAAATGCCATCTAGTGTTACTTCTGGATTGTTAACAGATATGCCATTGGTTTGTTGCCTTTTAAACAGTAATTCACTTCATTTACTGAGTTATTTATTCTTAATTCTTCTCATCTCTTGTTGCTTTTCTTTTTTTCTGTTTCTCTAGAGAACTTCCCTCAAGAGTGTTTTCAAAAGGAGGCTTTGTGTGATAAACTAAGAATATATTTATTTCAGCCTTGTAGTAAAATTTAAGTCAAGATTTTTTTTCCTTCAACACATTGAAAAATTAGTGTTTTCTCCTTGTTTTCTTCAGCATTTCTTTCTTATTCTTGTTGCTTTGTAAGTGACCTGCTTTTCTCATTAAATGTTTTAGATTATGTGAGCCTATGGATTATATTGATGAAAGAAAAAAAATATTTTATTTTATTTTATTTATTTTGAGACAGGGTCTTGCTCTCTCACCCAGGCTGGAGTGCAGTGGAGCAGTCATGGCTCACTCCAGCTTCAGCCTCCCCAGGCTCAAGTGATCCTCCCACCTCAGACTGCCAGGTAGCTGGGACTAGAGGCACTCACCACCATGCCCAACTAATTTTTTTTGTTGTTGTTTGTTTGTTTTGTAGAGACGAGGTTTTGCCATGTTGCCCAGGCTGGTCTTCAACTCCTGGGCCCAAGCGATCACCCTCTTTGGCTTCCCAAAGTGTTGGGATTACAGGCATGAGCCACTGCGCCCAGCCCAATAGTTTAGATTATACTTTTTTATATTTGTTCTTAAAATTCACTATAAGATGATTATGTGTGGATTTTAGAGAGTTTTTATTTTCATTTTTATTCCAGTTTGATTTTTTTTTTTTTTTTTTTTTTTTTTTTTTTTTTTTTTTTTTTTTTTTTTTTGAGACGGAGTCTCGCTTTGTCGCTCAGGCTGGAGTACAGTAGCGCCATCTCGGCTCCCTGCAACCTCCACCTCCCGAATTCAAGCGATTCTCCTGCCTCAGTCTCCTGAGTAGCTGGGATTACAGGACCGTGCCACCATGCCCAGCTAATTTTTGTATTTTCAGTAGAGACAGGGTTTCACCATGTTAGTCAGAACTAGTCTTGAACTCCTGACCTCGTGATCCACCCGCTTCCGCCTCCCAAAGTGCTGGGATTATAGGCGTGAGCTACCACACCTGGCCTCCAGTTTGATTCTTTAAAAAATTTTTTTTGTTATTATTTTATTTTGGAGACAAGAACTTGCTCTGGAGTGCAAGGCACTCAGGTTGGAGTGCAGTGGCACAGTCATAGCTCACTGCAGCCTCAAAGTCCTGGGTGCAAGCAATTCTCCTGCCTCAGCCTCCCAAGTAGCTATGTCTACAGGTGCATGTCTCCACACCTGGCTTCCTGTTTGATTCTTGACATAGCTTAAAAGGCAGGCCACGTGCAGTGGCTCACAGCTGTAATCCCAGCACTTTGGGAGGCCAAGGTAGGCGGATCACCTGAGATGAGGAGTTCAAGACCAAGTTCAAGACTAGCCTGGCCGACATGGTGAAACCCTGTCTCTACTAAAAATACAAAAAAACAGGCATGGTGGCAGCCTCCTGTAATCCCAGCTACTTGGGAGGCTGAGGCAGGAGAACTGCTTGAACCCGGGAGGCGGAGGTTGCAGTGAGCTGAGATCGTGCCACTGCACTCCAGCCTGGGCTGCAGAGCGAGACTCCGTCTCAAAAAAAAAAAAAAAAAAATTAGCTGGGGTAGTGGCAGCCTCCTGTAATCCCAGCTACTTGGGAGGCTGAAACAGGAGAATCGCTCGAACCGGGGAGGTGGAGGTTGCAGTGAGTCGAGACCATGCCATAGAACTCCAGCCTGTGCAACAAGAATGAAACTCTGTCTCAAAAAAAAAGCCAAAGTTTATCACAAAAAACAGGAGACATGAGAGTTACTCTCCTTTCAGGCTGTCTGATTCCCACTTCCTAAGAAACAACAATTTACAGCTTTTAACTATTTCTATTTCTTCTAGAAGTTTCCACCTTATTTCTATAATATGCTTATACTGTTTTAATTGTTTTCCAATTTGAATTATGTCTTTTTTTTTTTTTTTTTTTTTGAGACGGAGTCTCACTCTGTCATCCAGGCTGGAGTGCAGTGGCTTGATCTTGGCTCACTGCAACCTCCACCTCCTGGGTTCAACCGATTCTCCTGCCTCAGCCTCCCGAGTAGTTGGGACTACAGGCACGTGCCACCATGCCTGGCTAATTTTTTGTCTTTTTAGTAGAGATATGGTTTCACTGTATTAGCCAGGATGGTCTTGATCTCCTGGCCTCGTGATCTGCCCACTTCAGCCTCCTGAAGTGCTGGGATTACAGGCCTGAGCCACTGCACCCAGCCCAATTTTTTGTATTTTTAGTAGAGATGGGGTTTCACCATGTTAGCCAGGATGGTCTCGATCGTCTGACCTCACAATCTGCCCTCCTCAGCCTCCCAGAGTGCTGGGATTACAGGCATGAGCCACCACACCCGGCCTATCTTCTTTTTTTTTTTATAGAGATGGGGTCTCCCTATGTTGCCCAGGCTGGTCTTGAACTCTTGGGCTCAAGTGATCTGCCCACCTCAGCCTCCCAAAGTGCTGGAATTACAGGCGTGAACCACCATGTCCAGCCAATTTTGAATTATGTCTATTGACTTTCTTCTATGGGCAATAAAGATTTGTTCTGTCCTACCACTTCTTTGCACCACACACAAACACACATACATTTCCCACCTTTCCTCTTATCCCTCTTATCCCCCCAGTATATATGTAGTAATTTTGGTTTAGTCATTTTTATTGTTTTTTTTTTTTTTTTTTTTTTGAGATGGAGTCTTGCTCTGTTGCCCAGGCTGGAGTGCAGTGGCGCGACCGGGGCTCACTGCGAGCTCTGCCTCCTGGGTTCATGCCATTCTTCTGCCTCAGCCTCTGGAGTCGCTGGGACTACAGCCACCTGCCACCAGGCCTGGCTAATTTTTTGTATGTTTTTGGTAGAGATGGGGTTTCACCATGTTAGCCAGGATGGTCTCGATCTCCTGGCCTCGTGATCGGCCCGCCTTGGCCTCCCAAAGTGCTGAGATTACAGGCGTGAGTCACCGTGCCCCGCCAACATGATTTTCCTTATGTAAACATTATTCGGCTGGGCACGGTGGCTCACACCTGTATTCCCAGCACTTTGGGAGGCCGAGGCAGATGGATCACCTGAGGTCAGGAGTTTGAGACCAGCCTGGCCAACATGGTGAAACCCCGTCTCTACTAAAAATGCAAAAATCAGTAGGATGTCACGCATGCCTGTAATCCCAGCTACTTGGGAGAATGAGGCAAGAGAATCACTTGAACCCGGGAGGTGGAGGTGCAGTGAGCCGAGATCATGCCACTGCACTCCAGCTTGAGCAACAGAGAAAGATTCCGTCTCAAACAAACAAAAACATTGTTCACCACTGAGCTATATAATAAACTAGGAGATTTTCTTTGTTTTTTATGTATGGATCACTAATTCAGGTCCAAACTCTTCACCAGAGTATGGGCCTTCTCTCAATACTTTCAAGCTCATCAGAGGGTCTGTCAATTTGTCTTGGAGACATAGTGTTTTAGTACTCCAGTCTGGTCTGGCTGTGTACTAGGCCTGTTGCGCTGATTCGTCCTCCCATCTCCCTTCATTATTCTGTGGAATTCTTTTTGCCTCTTTCCTGTGTTGGACCCCCTGTATTTTAAATTCTATATTTTTTACATCATGGAATACTACTCAGCCATTAAAAAAAAAAAATGTCTTTTTCTGCAACTTGGATGGAGCTGGAGGCCATTACTGTAAGTGAAGTAACTCAGAATGGAAAACCAAATTCCATTTAGTTTTCACTTGTAAGTGGGAGCTAAGCTATGAGGATGCAAAGACGTGCAAAGTGATATAATGGACTTTGGGGACTTGATGAAGGGGAAGGTTAGGAGAGGGGTGAGAGATAAAAGACTACATATTTGGTATAGTGTACGTTGCTTGGGTGACAGGTGCACTAAAATCTCGTAATTCACTGTATGACTCATCTATGTAACCAAAAACTACCTGTACCCCAAAAGCTATTGAAGTAAATAAAAATTTTAAAAATGAAGAATTAAGTTTGGGGAGCCCCAGAGCAATATTTGGCTTTCCTGAAATTCTGTATAAATTTAGACAAGACTGTCTCAACATGTATCCATCTATATGCCAATGTGGTAACAGTCTCTGTATGGTTTTTTGTATTTGTTTTTAACTTTCACTAAACAAGTAATAAGACGTATCCTTCATTCCAGTTCTACCCCTTACTAACAGTATGATCTTGGGCATACAGGATTTCTCTGTGCCTCGATTTCTTTATCTGTAAAACAGGTATCATAATTTTATCTTCTTTATAGACCTGTTGAGAATATATTGTGCATAGCAAGTGATATATATTTGTTATTTTTATTGCTATTATTGTCAAAAATTATTAAATTTTGATTTTTTTGTAGAAATGGAGTTTCACTTTGTTGCTCAGGCTGGTCTTGAAGTCCTGAGCTCAAGTGATCCTCCCACCCTGATCTCCGAAAGTGCTGGGATTACAGATGTGAGCTACCGTGCCTAGCTTATGTATTTAGTTTTTTAATGAGCAGCCCCCAAACCAGAATAGGTTCAGAGAGGCTCCTATAGGAAGGCTTTTTAGATTAGCTGGTCTCCAGTATTGGCTACAATGTAAGTCAAATCTTGTCTTTCTCTTCAGTATTCTGAAATTCCATGACAGTGTGTCTTTATGTGGGACTTTTTTCATTTATGGAGCAGGTACCTTTCAATCTGGAACAGCATTTTCTTTAGTTCTGGGAAATTTTTAGCATTATTTCTATAATATTTGTCCCTTCTATTTTCTCTTTTCTGTTTCTGGAACTTTAATTGTTTGGATATTAGATCTCATAGATTCTTCTTTTGATTTTCTTTTGAGACAGAGTTTTGCTCTTGTTGCCTAAGCTGGAATGCAATGGTGCGATCTCAGCTCACTGCAACCTCTGCCTCCCAGGTTCAAGTGATTCTCCAGTCTCAGCCTCCCAAGTAGCTGGGATTACAGGCACCCGACACCTGGCTAATTTTTGTATTTTTAGTAGAAATGGGGTTTCACCATGTTGGCCAGGCTGGTCTCAA
>NW_012103032.1:1503321-1504662 GCF_000951045.1 Mandrillus leucophaeus
GTGGCGGGCACCTGTAATCCCAGCTACTTGGAAGGCTGAGGCAGGAGAATCACTTGAATCCGGGAGGCAGAGGTTGCACTGAGCCAAGATCGTGCCACTGTGCTCCAGCCTGGGTGCAAAGCAAAACTTGGTCTCAAAAAAAAAAAAAAAAAAACCCCAGGGGGCTAGGCATATTGGCTCATGCTTGTAATCCCAGCACTTTGGGAGGCTGAGGTGAGAAGATCACTTGAGCCCAGGAGTTCAAGACCAGAATGGGCAACATAATGAGATCTCGTCTCTACAGAAAATCAAAAAAATTCGCTGGGTATGGTGGTGCGTGACATGGTGGTGCACGTGGTCCCAGCTACTCAGGAGGCTCACGGGGAGGATCACTTGAGCCCAGGAGGTCAACGCTACAATGAGCCATGATCACACTACTGTACTCTAGCCTGAGCGACAGTGAGATCCTGTCTCAAAAAAAAGAAAGAAAAGAAAAATAATCAGGAAATTAGTATTGATGTTATTAACTAATCTATAGATCTCATTCACATTTTACCAATTATCCCCCAATGTTCTTTTCCTGATTTAAGATTACATGTTGCAGCTAGGCACAGTGGCTCATGTCTGTAATCCCGGCACTTTGGGAGGCCGAGGCGGGCAGATCATGAGTTCAGGAAATCAAGACCATCCTGGGCCACGTGGCTGTCTCTACTTAAAATACAAAAATTAGCTGGGTGTAGTGGCGCATGCCTGTAGTCCCAGCTACTTGGAAGGCTGAGGCAGGAGAATCTCTTGAACCTAGGAGGCAGAGGTTGCAGTAAGCCGAGATCGCACCACTGCACTCCAGCCTGGGTGACAGAGCAAGACTCCATCTCAAAAAAAAAAAGATTACACGTTGCTTTTAGTTATCATATCTCCTTAGTCTCCTCCTGAGAGGAGGTCCTCATTCTTTGTCTTTGATGACCTCAGTACTTTTGAAGTCACCTCTAAATTTGGGTTTGTTTGATATGTCCACATGATTGAATTCAGCTAAAGCATTTTTGGCGCAGAAGTGATGTTATCCCCTCTCCAGTATGTGGTATCAAGAGGCACATGATGAAGATAAGATAAATCTCATTAACTTCGATCCCTTGATTAAAAGTGGTGTCTGCTAGATTTTTCCACATGAAGTTACTGTTTTACCTTTTGTAATAAATAACTATCTTACAGGAAGATACTTTGAGACTGTGCAAATATTGAGATTTAAGCTGTTTTTCTTTTAGAGCTGGCTTTGGTGCTGCATGCCTGTAATCCCAGCTACTTGAGGCTCAGGCAGAAGAATCACTTGAACCTGGGAGGCGGAGGCTGCAGTGAGCCAAGATC
>NW_012103032.1:1506817-1509162 GCF_000951045.1 Mandrillus leucophaeus
CTGGGATTACAGGCACCCGACACCTGGCTAATTTTTGTATTTTTAGTAGAAATGGGGTTTCACCATGTTGGCCAGGCTGGTCTCAAACTCCTGACCTCAGGTGATCCACCCACCTCAGCCTCCCAAAGTGCTGGGATTACAGGTGTGTGCCACCGCGCCCGGCCGATTTTCTTGTTTTTCTCTCCCATTTTCCATCTATTTGTCTTTCCTTCTGTTCTCTAGAAAATTTCCACAACTTAATCTCCAATTTTTGTTGAATTTTAATTTCTATAACATACATTTCCAAGAACTTTTTCTTTTCTGTGTGTTTCTTTTCTCACAGTGTCTTGTTGTGCTTAATGGATATAATGTATTCCCTTTCCACTCACTGGTTGTTGATTGTACTGTTTTTGTTTCTTTTTAGTTTTCTTCTGCTTCCTACATTGTGTCTATTTCCTCTTCTGTTTTTTCTGTTAGCCTAATTTCTTTTTTTCTTTCTTTCTTTTTTCTTTATCTTTTTTTCCTAATTTCTTTTTTCTTTCTTTTTTTGAGGCAGAGTCTTGCTTTGTCTGCCAGGCTGGAGTGCAGTGATGTGATCTCAGCTCACTGCAACCTCCCCCTCCCAGGTTCAAGCAATTCTCTTGCCTCAGCTTCCCAAGTAGCTAGGACCACAGGCACCTGCCACCACACCTGGCTAATTGTTTGTATTTTTGGTAGAGATGGGGTTTCACCGTGTTGGCCAGGCTGGTCTTGAATTCCTGACCTCAGGTGATCCACCTGCCTCGGCCTCCCAAAGTGCTGGGATTACAAACGGCCACTGCGCCCAGCCTAGCCTAATTTCTTGTTAGAAACTTTCTTTAAATGTCTGATGATCTTTGTTTACCTATTCATATTTAAGAATGAGGAGAAGGGGTTGTCAACTTGATAAACTTCATTGTAAGCTGGGACCTGGCAATTTTGTGGGGCAGGGACCTCAGCTGTCACTAGTTTGTATGTTTTTGTCTTGGGCTAGTCAGTTCCCTAGAGAAGAGTCCGCCAAACCTCTGGTAAGTATAAGCTTGTCAGCATTCTGGGAGCTCACTGGGGCAAGAGATCTGTAGGTCTTACTGTTAAGTATACAGACATTCTTTTGATCCCCTGTGTTTTCACTAGGACTTTATCTTTGCTTTCACCTGTACCCAGTGTTCCTCTAGTCCAGGGATTTTTTCCGGCCTCAAGACTATTGACATTTTGAGCCAAGTAACTGTTTTCCGAGGTTGTCCTGTGCTTCGTAAGATATTAAGTGGCATCCCTGGCCTCCACCCACTGGATGCCAGGATCACACCCACTTCCCAGTTGTGACAACCAAAAACATTTCCAGAGGTTGCCAAGTATGCCCTGAGGGGAAAAATCTCCCCCAGTTAAGAACCACAGCTCTAGTCTTCTGCTGGGGTGGGAGAGGGTTCTGAGAGTCTACCTATTCCTTTTAAAGGCTTTCAAATAATTGGTATTTTAGCCTACTGTTTCATTCTAGCATTCTACTCTATATGGTCTGTCTGATTGGGCCTTTCAGCTCTAATCAGCTTGCTTCTTGTTGGCTTAGGATTTAGCCTTCTCTCATCTCCTGTCTGTTTTTCACTCACCCATCTAATTTCCAGCTTCCAACATTTTGTGGCATCTCTTGCCTGTTGTCTTCTTGCCAGTATCTTTATCTATTTTTATTCCTTTTCTGTCACTTTAGTGGTATTTGGAGAGAGAACAGAAGTTCTTGTATTCATCTTCCACATTTATTCAGAAGCCCAGATCATTATTTCTTCAAATGTTTTCTTCTCTCCATTGTTTCTCCCCCTTTGCAACTCTTCTGGTGGTGTTGACACTTCTATCCCTATCCTCTGCATTTCTTAAATTCTCTGATGTCCATTTATTTATCTCTTTGTGATACCTTCTGGAAGAGTTACTCAACCTAATTTACCAGCTCACACTGTTATATTCAGCTCATCTATTGATGTGGATAGATCTTTTCATTTTTAATTTTAATTTTAAAATAATTTCACAGTTATAAAAAAGTTTCAAGAAGAGTCAAAGGTTCCTACTCTTTACCCAAATATTAACATCTTTGTAATAATAGTACAGTTAGAAAAATCCAGGCCAGGCGTGGTGACTCACCCCTGTAATCCCAGCACTGTGGGAGGCCGAGGCAGGCAGATCATTTGAGGTTAGGATTTCGAGACCAGCCTGGCCAACATGGTGAAACCCTGTCTCTACTAAAAATACAAAAAAATTAGCTGGATGTAGTGGCGGGCACCTGTAATCCCAGCTACTTGGAAGGCTGAGGCAGGAGAATCACTTGAATCCGGGAGGCAGAGGTTGCACTGAGCCAAGATCGT
>NW_012103032.1:1513553-1537350 GCF_000951045.1 Mandrillus leucophaeus
TTTTTTTTTTTTTTTTTTTGAGATGGAGTCTTGTTCTGTCACCAGACTTGAGTGCAGTGGCATGATCTCGGCTCACTGAAACCTCTGACTCCCTGGTTCAAGCAATTCTTCTGCCTCAGCCTCCCAAGTAGCTGGAATTACAGGCACATGCCACCACGCCCAACTGATTTTTGTATTTTTAGTAGAGATAGGGTTTCATTATGTTGGCCAGGATGGTCTTGATGTCCTGACCTCGTTATCCACCCACCTTGGCCTCCCAAAGTGTTGGGATTACAAGCGTGAGCCACCACGCCTGTCCCATTTTTTTTTTTTTCTTAACAGCTTTATTGAGTTATAGTTCACACACCACACGGTTCACCCATATAAAGTGTACATTCAGTGACTTAGTATGTTCACAGAATTGGGCAACCATCACCACAATCAATTTAGAACGCTTTTCTTACTCCAAGAAAGAATACCCATTAGCAGCCACTCCCAAACTTTTCCTGATTCCCCAGCCCTAGTCATCTGCTGATCTACTTTCTGTTTCTATAAATTTGCCTCTTCTGGACATTTCATATAAATAGAGTTATACAATATGTAGTCTTTTGTGACTGATTTCTTTCACTTAGCATGATGCTTTTGTGGTTTATCCACGTGGTACCATGTGTCAGTACATCATTCCTTTTCATTGTTGAGTAGTATTCCATTATATGGATATACCACATTTTGTTTATCCATTCGTCAGATGGACATATGAGTTTCCACTTTTTTTTGAGAGACACAAACAAAATGTTATCAGTTATTAGGTTCTTAAGAAATTCAGAACACCAATTTGTGAGGATAAGTTCTGTTCATCAGGGCAAACACAGATCACAGGTAGCCCTGGAGCTGAGGAAAGGTTTGATTTTTTTTTGTAAAACGTGTGAGTCCACAACTTTCTGATAAATCTTGTGCACCAGTAAGATGTTTTGCTATTTTCACATTGCTGCTACCAATTTTGGTTGAGGTGGCAATGACAGATTTCTGGTGTGTTCTTTGTAGAGGAACTTGGTTGAGGACCAGAGGTTCAGTCCCAAGACCAGCTGCTTCAGGAAAACCACCCTCTCGCCTCTGTGGCGCCCAGTGAGGATGACCAGAGTGGTCCTGGAGGTGATGCTGGATCGCAGTTTCCTCACATGCTGACTGAAGGGGTTTTTTTTGCCGTGACTCAGCAGCTTTAGAGGCACATCTTCAGTAGGATAATATCTAGGCATTTTGTGAAGTTTAACCACCTGGGTACCACTGTTCTTGTCAACACCAACTGGTTTTGTAACAGTTGCGAGAAACTTCTTTTTCTTTTCAACCTTGGATTTAGCAGCTGAGTACTTCTTCCTGGACATGGCCTTTCTGGAATACATAGCAGATCGGGAATATCTGCAGTTCCTCTGACAAGGACAGGATTGTGGCTGCAATGGGGTTTCCCTTGAGGTTGGGCATTTTCTCCTTGAGGTTGCCCCTTTTCACCTTGCCACCAGCATCAGCCTTCTTGGCCTTGGGTTTATATCTGGCTTCTCAACTTATTCACCCATCATCTTGCAGGGTGGGAAAGACTTCACTTTTTGGCTATATGATTAATATTGCTATAAGCATTCATTTACAGGTTTTCATGTGGCTGTATTTTCATTTCTCAAGGCTATACCTAGGAGTAAGATTGCTGGGTCATACGGTAACTCTGTGTTTTAACCTTTTGAGAAACTGATACATGGTTTTTCCAATGTGACTGCACCATTCCACATTCCCTCCAGAAGTATGTGAGGGTTCCAGTTTCTCATATCCTCACCAACACTTGCTATTATCTGGCTTTTTTTTAAAAAAAAAAAAAAAAAAAAAGAAGAAGAATCATCTCGCTCTGTCTCCTAGGCTTGAGTGCAGTAGTGTGACCTCAACTCACTGTAACCTCCACCTCCTGGGTTCAAGCAATTCTCCTGCCTCAGCCTCCCGAGTAGCTGGGATTACAGGCGTGAGCCACCATGCCTGGCTAATTTTTGTATTTTTAGTAGAGACAGGGTTTCACCATGTTGGCCAGGCTGGTCTCAAAGTCCTTATCTCAAGTGATCCACCCGCGTCGGCCTCCCAAAGTGCTGGGATTACAGGTGTGAAACATGGCATCCGGCCAAGATTTCTAAAATACTTTGTTTTTCATGTCCATTATCTCCAACTAATTTTTTTTCTTTTCCTTTTTTGAGACGGAGTCTCCCTCCGTCACCCAGACTGGAGTGCAGTGGCGTGATCTCAGCTCACTGCAACGTCTGCCTCCCGGGATCATGCAATTAATGTGCCTCAGCCACCCGAGTAGCTGGGATTACAGGCGTGCACCACCGTGCCCAGCTAATTTTTCTGGTAGAGGCAGGGTTTTGCCATGTTGCTCAGGCTGGTCTCGAACTCCTGGCCTCAAGTAATGTGCCCACCTCAGCTTCCCAGCTGGGATTACAGGTATGAACCGCTGTGCCCGTCCTAATTCTTTTCTTTAACTGCCGTTCCTGCTTTATGTTTCCTGTATCCTCCCTAGCCTTTTTGATGATATTTATTATACTTTAATGGTTTTTTCTTTTTCCTATCTGGTTCATTATTATGACAGACAGTCTATACCAGAGAAAGTTTCTTTGGTAGTACTTGCTTTCTTCAGTTGCCTCATGTTTTCTTATACACAAATATTCCTTTGGGACGTTAGCCACTCTGATTGGTAACGTGCTCCTGGAAGGAAGATCAAAAGCTTATGCGCTATCTCATGTGTCCCTCCATTGAGTTTAGGGATTGGAGGTTGCATAGAAGAGGAAACAACCCAGGCTGGGCGCTGTGGCTCACGCCTGTAATCCCAGCACTTTGGGAGACCGAGGCAGGTGGATCACCTGAGGTTGGGAGTTTGCAACCAGCCTGACCAACATGGAGAAACCCTGACTCTACTAAAAATACAAAATTAGCCAGGCGTGGTGGCGCATGCCTGTAACCCCAGCTACTGGGGAGGCTGAGGCAAGTGAATCACTTGAACCCGGAAGAAGGAGGTTGCGGTAAGCCAAGATCACGTCATTGCACTCCAGGCTGGGCAACAAGAGCAAAACTCCATTTCAAAAGGGAAAAAGAAAAAAAAAGAAGAGGAAATGGCCCCACTATGCTGCAGAGCCCCTGGAATATGGGCTCCTTCACTCTCCATTTGCAGCAGCATTCTGTGCTCTCCAACACAAACACACACACACACACACACTCTTTGTCCTGTTTTTCAAGAGCTGTCTTTTTGAGTTATAATGGAGAAGTTAGGAAGTAGGCCCATTCAGGAGCCAACAAGTTCACTGTCCCCTTACCCTCTTATCTGTCTCAAATACACATGCATATTTGCCCTAAGCTAGGCTGCAACACTGGCATGATGTTACCCTGCTGACTGGTTAGGGCTGGGCTGCTTACTTGGCACTGGCAACATGGCAGGCAGTGACTCGCTCAGCACAGCTAGAAAGCATCCTCCTGCCTGGCATCCCCTGTGAATCTGGGCCCTCTTTTCCCTAGCTTACCACAGCCCCCCAGTGTCTGGTTTGGGGATCTGTCTAATTCCTTTTTACTTAAATGGCTTCCCTAGATTTAGATTCTAAGGAAGAAGTGAAGAAGTCAGCAAGCCTTGTTTGCTTATTATCTTGTTTGGAAGGTTCTAGTTTCACCACATCTGAGCTTCATGAGGGTAAGGGAATTGGCTTCACAGCTGTCTGTGTGTGCCCAGGGCCTAGTCTGCACTGTTATAGCACACAGACTGAACTGTCAGTGAGGGCCACCTGGCCTCAGGACTCTCTTTTCAAGCTTCTTACTGTGCTCCTCTTTATTGTTTTCTAGGGGCTCAGCTAGGGGTTTCCAGGTATCTGGGAAAATGCCAGAAGAACTCACCAGGTGCTGGGAAGCATCCCTTTTCCGGAAAGTCCTTTTACTTGGATCTGCCTGCTGGCAAGAATCTCCAGTTTTTGACAGGGGCCATTCAGCAACTGGGTGGGGTAGGTAACCTGCTCTTCTCCTGTGATACCATGTGCATTTGCGCTGTAGAGCAGGAGTTGGATAGGGATTACATCTGTAGTTTCCAGGTATTTTCTTTTTTTTTTTTTTTTGAGATGGAGTCTTGATCTATAATCCAGGCTGGAGTGCAGTGACACGATCTCAACTCACTGCAACCTCTGCCTCCCAAGGTTCAAGCAATTCTCCTGCCTCAGCCTCCCCAGTAGCTGAGATTACAGGTGCACACCACCATGTCTGGCTAATTTTGTCTTTTTAGTAGAGATGGGGTTTCACCTTGTTGGCCAGGGTTGTCTTGAACTCCTGACCTCGTGTTCTGCCCACCTCGGCCTCCCAAAGTGCTGGGATTACAGGTGTGAGCCACTACGCCCAGCAGTTTCCAGGTATTTGCAAAGGTCTCACTACATTTCCCAAAGCAATTTTAAACATAAACCATTTTTTTGGCCAGGTGCAGTGGCTCACATCTATAATCCGAGCACTTTGGGAGGCCAAGGCAGGTGGATTACTTGAGGTCACGAGTTCGGGACCACCCTGGCCTAAACAACAAAACCCTGTCTCTACTAAAAATACAAAAATTAGCCAGGCATCATGGTTGGCGCCTATAGTCCCAGCTGCTCAGAAGGCTGAGGCAGGAGGATTATTTCAACCTGGGAGGCGGAGTTTGCAGTGAGCTGAGATCGTACTACTGCACTGCAGCCTGGGAGACAGAGCGAGACTCTGTCTCAAAAAATAATAATGATAATAAATAACCTTTAAAAAGTAAAGATAAATCTTTTTCCATATTAGAAACTTAGGCTGGGCACAGTGGCTCATGACTGTAATCCCAGCACTTTGGGAGGCTGAGGAGGACAGATCACTTGAGTCCAGGAGTTCAAGATCAGCCTGGCAACATGACGAGAATCTGTCTCTACAAAGCATACAAAAAATTAAGCGGGTGTCGTGGTGCATGATTGTAGTTGGGAGGCTGAGGTAGGAGGATCACTTGAGCCCAAAAGGCGGAGGTTACAGTGAGCTGAAGACGAGATCTTGTGCCACTGCACTCCAGCCTAGACAACAGAGTGAGACCTTGTCTCAAAAAAAGGCTGGGTGCGGTGGCTCACACCTGTAATCCTAGCATTTTGGGAGGCCAAACCAGGTGGATCACTTGAGCCCGGGAGTTTAGATCACCCTGGCCAATATGGCAAAACCCTGTCTCTACTAAAAATACAAAAATTAACCAGGTCCAGTGGCACATGCCTGTAGTCTCAGCTACTCAGTAGGCTGAGGTATGAGACTCGCTTGAGCCCCAGGAGGCAGTCCAGCCAAGGTGACACAGCATGACCCTGTCTCAAGAAAAAAAGAAATGTGGTTTTTTTTTTCTGAGACAGTGCCTCGCTCTCTCACCCAGGTTGGAGTGCAGTGGCGGGATCTCGGCTCACTGCAAGCTCTGTCTCCCAGGTTCATGCCATTCTCCTGCCTCAGCCTCCTGAGTAACTGGGACTACAGGTGCCCACCACCATGTCCGGCTAATGTTTTTGTATTTTTAGTAGAGACGAGGTTTTACCGTGTTAGCCAGGATGGTCTTGATCTCCTGACCTCGTGATCCGCCTGCCTCGGCCTCCCAAAGTGCTGGGATTACAGGTGTGAGCCACCACGTCCAGTCAAAAAAAAGGAAACTGAATGGCGGGTTGTGGTGGCTCACACCAGTGATCTCAACACTTTGGGAGGCTGAGGCGGGAGGATTGCTTGAGTCCAGGAGTTTGAGGCCAACCTGAGCAACACAGTGAGACCTCATCTCTACAAAAAATAAAATTATAACTCCCAGGCACAGTGGCTTACTCCTATAATCCCGGCACTTTGGGAGGCCCAGGCGGGCAGATCACCTAAGGTCAGGAGTTTGAGACCAGCCTGACCAACATGGAGAAACCCCATCTCTACTAAAAATACAAAATTAACCTGGCGTGGTGGCACATGCCTGTAATCCCAGCTACTCAGGAGGCTGAGGCAGGAGAATCAATTGAACGCAGGTGGCAGAGGTTGCAGTGAGCTGAGATCACACCATTGCACTCCAGCCTGGGTAACAAGAGCAAGATTCCATCTCAAAAAAAAAAAAAAAAGGTTAGCTGGGGCCAGTGACACATGCCTATAGTCCAGCTACTCAGGAGGCTAAGGTGGAAGGATTACCTGAACTCAGGAGTTTGAGGCTACAGTGAGCTATGATTGCACCGCTACACTCCAGCCTGGATGACAAAACAAGACCCTGTCTCAAAAATAATGTTAAAATAAATAAATAAATAAACAAACATATTATCTGTTCGTTCTAGAAATTTTAGAGAACATGGAAGTACTCCAAGTGACAACTAGCATTTTTAAGTATTTTTCTTTCCTCCCTTCTTCTCATAATGACTTAATTTAGATATAATTCACATATCATAAAATTCATCCATTTAAAGTGCACAGCTCAGTGGTTTTTAGTATATTCACAGAAATGTGTAAGTTGTATGATCGCATAGTCAATTGTAGAACATTTTCATCACCCCAAAAAGGAAACCACTCCCTATATGCTTGGGCAACTCTCCTTGATACTCCTAGCCCGGGGTAAATTTCCGTCTTCCTTCTGCCTCCATCCTACCTTTGTTTTATTGTGCTTCTTTTTTTTTTTTTTTTTTTTTTGATAGTGGGCCACACTCAGTCACCCAGGCTAGAATGCAGTGGCGCCATGATGGCTCACTACAGCCTCATACAGCCTCAACCTCCCCGGACTCAGGTGATCCTCCCACCTCAGTCTCCCTGTAGCTGGGACTACAGGTGCTTGCCACGATGCCTTGCTCATTTTTGTACTTTTTTGTAGATGCAGAGTGTCGCCATGTTCCCCAGACTGGTCACAACCTCCTGGGTTCAAGTAATCCTCCTGCCTCAGCCTCCCAAAGTACTGGGATTACAGGCCTGAACCACTGCTACTGGCCCTTTTTCTTTATTTATTTTGAGACGGAGTCTCGCTCTTGTTGCCCATGCTGGAGTGCAATGGCACGATCTCAGCTCACTGCAACCTCCACCTCCTGGGTTCAAGCGATTCTCCTGCCTCAGCCTCCCAAGGGGCAGGGATTACAGGCATGCGCCTCCACGCCCCGCTAATTTTGTATTTTTGGTAGAGACTGGGTTTCTCCATGTTGGTTGGGCTGGTCTGGAACTTCTGATATCAAGTGATCCACCCACCTCAGCCTCCCAAAGTGCTGGGATTACAGGTGTGAGCCACCACGCCTGGCCTTTTTTTTTTTTTTTTTTTTGCCTTACCCAGTTGCCTGCAAGAGGGAGCTGAGGGCAGGGCTGGGAAGGGCAGGGCAATGCTTATTTTTTTCTAGCTGTGATCATGAGTACTTTCTTTTTAAATTTTAGAGACAGGGTCTCGCTATGTTGGCCAGGTTGGTCTTTTACTCTTGGCATCAAGCAGTCCCCCGACCTCAGCCTCCCAAAATGTTAGGATTATGGGCATGAGCCACAGCACCCAGCTGGCATTAGTACGTTTTTATTATCAACTTTTTACCCATAACCTTAAAGCATTAGCACTTTTCTATCATTATTGCCCTTCATATGTATCATTTGCAATGGGAATATAATATTCTTTTGAGTGGATTATTAATTTACTTAACTGTTGCCCTGTGGACATTTAGAGTCTTAATAATTTTTAGCGTTTAGAAATAACACAGGTGAACAACTTTGAGTAAAAAGCATTTGCTATATTTGATTCCATTAAAATATTTTTAGGGGCTGGGCACGGTGGCTCACGCTTGTAATCCCAGCATTTTGGGGTTGAGGCCAAGAGTTCGAGATCAGCCTGGCCAACATGGTGAAACACAGTCTCTACTGAAAATACAAAAATTAGCCAGGTGTGGTGGCATGCACCTGTAATCCCAGCTACTCGGGAGGCTGAGGTAGGAGAACTGCTTGAAACCGGGAGGTGGAGGTTATAGTGAGCCAAGATCGTGCCTCTGCACTCCAGCCTGTGCAACAAAGCAAGACTCCATCTCAAAAACAAACAAACAAACAAAATATATATATATATTTAGACTGGGCTCAGTGGCTCACACCTGTAATCCCAGCGCTTTGGGAGGCTGAGGTGGGCAGATCACCTGAGGTCAGGAGTTCTAGACCAACCTGGCCAACATAATGAAACCTTATATAAAAAATTAGCAGGGCATGGTAGCACGCACTTGTAGTCCCAGCCGCTTGGGAGGCTGAGGCATAACAATCGCTTCAACCCAGGAGGCAGAGGTGCTAGTGAGCCAAAATTGTGCCGTTGCACTCCAGCCTGGGCAACAGAGCAAGACTCTGTCTCCAAAAAAAAAAAAGAAAAGAAAATAGCATGATAGTTCTTGGCCCAAAAGAGACTAACAACTGGGGAAACTAGATGAATAGGCTTGGAATGGACAGGCCCTTTGCTGTCAAACCCAGAAACTCGGGACTGCAGAAACTCGGTGAGGATGGATAGAATGAGGATTATATAACCAAACTGGCCCATAATTACATTTTGAACTTTTAGTCCTTTCTGTCATTTAGCCTTTGCTATATAGGGCTTAAAGCAACAATTTATTTTTTTTTTATTTATTTATTTTTAGACAAAGTTTCGCTCTTGTTGCCCAGGCTGGAGTGCAATAGTGCAATCTCGGCTCACTGCAACCTCCAACTCCGAGCCTCCAGAGTAGTTTGGTTTACAGGCACCATGTCCAGCCAGTTTTTGTGTGCATGTGTGTATTTTCAGTAAAGACGAAGTTGCACCACATTGGCCAGGCTGGTCTTGAACTCCTGACCTCAGGTGATCCACCTGCCTTGGCCTCCCAAAGTGCTGGGATTACAGGCGTGAGCCACCGCACCTGGCCAAAACAACAATTTATTATTTCTCATTATGCTGTGGGTTGGCTGGGTGGTTTATCTGGTGGCTTCAACGGGGCTCATTCCTGAAGCTGCATTCAGCTGGAGGGTCACCTGGGCTGGAAAGACCAAGATGGCCTCACTTACACATCTGGCACTCTGTGCCAGACTAGCTGATTTAACATGGTGGTCTCAAGGCAGCCTTCCCAGAAAGTGAGGCAGGAAGCCAAGGCCTCTGAAGCCTAGGTTCTAGAACTCACACATCATAATTTCCCCATGTTCTGTTGGTCCAATCGAGTCAGATTGAAGGGCATAAAAAAGTAGGTCCCATCTCCTAATGGCAGGAACAACAAAGTCATATTGCAAAGGAGTAGGTATACTGGGATGGGAGGAGGAATGTATGGTCATTAACAATCTCCTGTATTTATATAGGATAATCATTGATTGCCCTACTCCTACCCTCTAGCATTTGCTTTTGCCATATTAAAAAAGGTAGATGCAGCCAGGCACGGTGGCTCACACCTGTAATCCCAGCACTTTGGGAGGCCAAGGTGGGTAGATCACAAGGTCAAGAAATTGAGACCATCTTGGCCAACATGGTGAAACCCCATCTCTACTAAAATTACAAAAATTAACTGGGCATGGTGGCACGCGCCTGTAGTCCCAGCTATTCAGGAGGCTGAGGTAGGAGAATCGCTTGAACCTGGGAGACAGAGGTTGCAGTGAGCCGAGATTGTGTCACTGCACTCCAGCCTGGTGACAAAAAAAAGGTAGATGTGATCAGGCATGGTGACTCACACCTGTAATCCCAACACTCTGGGAGGCCGAGGTGGGCAGATCACTTGAGGTCAGGAGTTCCAGACCAGCCTGACCAACACGATGAAACCCCGTCTCATCTAAAAATACAAAAATTAGCCGGTGTGGTGGCACACACCTGTTGTCCCAGCTACTTGGGAGGCTGAGGCAGGAGAATTGCTTGAACCCCGGAGGTGGAGATTAGAGTGAGCCCAGATCGCGCCATAGCACTACAGCCTGGGAGACAAAGTGAGACCTTGTCCCAAAAAAAAAAAAAAAAAAAAAACCCAGAAAAGAAAAAAAGGTAAATGTAATGCTTCAATTCATAACTAGATTTTTTAAATTGTCATAAAGTATATATAACATAAAATAAGTCATTTTAGCCTTTTTTTCTTCTTTTTTAAGAGAGACAGGATTTCACTCCCCAACCTGGAGTGTAGTGGTGCAGTCATAGCTCACTGCATCATTGAACTACTGGGCTCAAGGGATGCTCCTGCCTCAGCCTCCCAAGTAGCTAGGACTACAGGTGCACATAACAACACCCAGCTAATTTAAGAAATTTAAAAAAAAAAAATTTTAGAGACAGGGTCTTGCTGTGTTGCCCAGGCATGTCTTGAACTCCTGACCTCAAGTGATTCTCCCACCTCAGCCCCCTACAGTGCTAGGATTACAGGCATGAGCCACCATACCTGGTCCCCAGTGTGTCTTACACAGAAAAATCATGGCTTACACAAGCTAGTCTTAATCCTGTCCAGTTCTTCCAATGTGTTCTTGCTATATGCAAACTCAAACTGCTCATAGAACTCAAAGCCTGCAGCCTTCTACCACTGGGTCAGGGGCAGCAGTCCTGGAGACAAAACCTGTTTTATTTATATATATATGTATATATACACCCTATTAGATTTCAGGATGATGTCTTCTTAGGAACTTCGTACGGAACTGCATTTAGTCTATTTAAAGACATTGATTCTGGAACTCCTGGCAGCCAAGATTTCCTTCTCTAGCCTCTTTATATTGACAATTCTGCATTTGCTTTTTGGTTTTCAGCCATCTCTGTGATCTGGTTTCAGGTAATTGAGGGTTTTCTGAGCAAAGAAGTAAGTTACATCGTGTCCAGCCGCAGAGAAGCAAAAGCAGAGAGCAGTAGGACAAACCAAAGAGGCTGCCCTAGCCCTAACCCCAGTAAGGTCAGAGTGGAAACATCGGCCATGGTTGATCCAAAAGGCAGCCACCCCAGGCCTTCACAAAAACCCGTTGACTCGGTAAGAACCTCATGGAGTAGGAAAGGTATGCTGTGTAAACAAAGGAAGTAGGCTTTGGTGAGCCTTTTAAGGCAGTCTCTGGTTTTAGTTTCATCTGGCTTAATTTAATCTCTCATTTGAATTCAGGGACTGAGAATATTTTATCATAGCTCTGGATCTAAACACCTCAGCAACATACTATCCCCCGTGCTACCCTTTTATGCCATATGTCAGTTTTTATAGGACTTCAAAGCCAGAGTTTTAGAAACCAGAAGAGACTCTTCATAAACCAGAGAAGACGTGTTGGGATTGGTCTGGGCTTGGGCAGGAGTACCCTGAGTAGGCAGCCATTCCCTTCTTCCTTGCTTGCAGGTATGAAGGGCCAAGAGTTTGGATAATACACGTGTTATGTCTTTGATTTAAAATGGAATATGGCTTTTCCCCTCTAGGCTTACATTCTTATTTTTGTCTAACTTATATTAATATTAAAATGTCCATGAACATACATTGTTGGCATTGTGATGACAGATGGGACTTCCTACGAGCAAAAACTTCTGAAGTGAAACATTTGCTTTCATAATCTGCTGGAGGGTGCAGAGACTCTTAAAGAGGGGTCTCAGGACATTTGTAACAATTGGATCTCAGTGAATTTAGAGTGCCCTTCTCTCCACCAGGTTCAGGCTGCCACCTCAGGGTTACCTAAACTTCCTGCGGCTTTACCTTTACCTCCTAGATGTTTTCTAGGCTCTCATTTCTACCAGTCCTCAGTCGTCACTGCTCCCAGCTTTCCCAGGGACATAACGCCAAGACATAACCCCTCACCAGCTCCTGTGTAAACATCTTTCAGTGCACACATGGCCTAACAGCAGACATCACTGCTCTTCTCTCCCGTCAGGTGCCTCTAAGCAGAGGGAAGGAGCTGCTGCAGAAGGCCATCAGAAACCAGGTGAGCTGGAGCAAGACGGGACAGAGTGGGTAGTCTCCAGCACAGGGAGGGATTTCACCCTTCTTCCCAGGTTCTTCTGAAGCACCCACTCAAACTGCACACTCTGCGATATGTAGTATTGTCATTATTTCCTTCTTCTACGTTAGTTAGTGGAGGCTCAGACAAGTTATTTAGCCATTCACCTCGAGAGTAAGTAAGTGTTGAAACCAGAGCCACCTCCAACTCCGGAGCCTACCAAGAGAACCATGGGGATGTGGGATGTGGCAGGACAGGGCTGCTTGGTACAGAAGCCAGACTTCTTTTACAAGTAACTCTTTATTTCTTGTGTGAAAATTCAGGGCTGTTAAAGTTTAGTGGCAGGAAGAGGAGTTAAGGTGATCTTGTGAGAAGAGTCATGCTAGTGACATCAGGAGGAGTACATGGCTGTGATGGGGGAGGTGGTGCTGCTGGACTGAGCCAGTGGAGGGGGAAGATCGGCAGCCAGCATAGTTTCATGCTCAGAGAGGATGATGGTCACCATGTTTGTTGTGTACTTACTGTGCTGAGAGCTTTCCTTGCAGAGGCCCTCCCCACAAACAGCTCTCTTAGAAGCACCTGTTCCTTTCTGGTCACGAGGTGGCCAGAGCACAATGTATAGGCAGACCAGTGGTCTTTCCCCTCCCAATGTGGCCATATGGAGGACAGGATGTCTTCCTGAGAGTTGGGATGGACTCTCTGGGCACTGTACTCTCTCTCCTGCCTGCCTCCCCCCAGTCCCTCCCATGGATGATTCAGGGCTCCCAGAAGCAATTTCTATCTGTCCCCTTCATGTTCAGGCCTTGGGGAGTCTCTGCTCCTACCTGACTCTGTGTTGTAATTTCAGGGGAGCATCAGTGGAGGAGGCAGTGGGGGCAGCAGCAGCCTCCTGACCAATGCCCGCTCTTGGGGAGTGAGGATTCTGCACGTGGATGGTACCCTTTCTGTGCTGGGCTCCTGTGGAGGGAGAGTTGGTGACTTTGACCAGGAGTGTCAGCTTTTAGGAGGATCATGGTCATGTGAGCTTCTGGTCACCGGAAGCCAGAAGTACCCAGCTGCCATGTTGATCCACAAAGGTGGGAGGATGTGGGGAAGGGAGAAAGCGGTGAGGATGCAGAGTGCAGGCTGTGGCCTCAGCGTCCCGCAGGAGGTCCCTAAAACATGCCGTTTCATGTCACCTGCTACAGCTCTCCCCCAGCTAGTGTGATGATCCCGTTTTATAAATGCAGAAATTACCTTAATATTCATGACCACTGGCCAGTGCAGTGGCTCACACCTGTAAATCCCAGCACATTGGGAGGTCAAGGCAGGTGGATCACAAGGTGAAGAGTTCAAGACCAGCCTGACCAACATGGTGAAACCCCATCTCTACTAAAAATACAAAAGTCAGCCGAGCCTGGTGGTGCATGCCTGTAATCCCAGCTACTCAGGAGGCTGAGGCAGGAGAATCACTTGAACCCAGGAGGCGGAGGTTGCAGTCAGCCAAGATCATACTACTGCACTCCAGCCTGGGTGACAGAGCGAGACTCCATCTCAAAAAAAAAAAAAATTTCATGACCACTTAACAGGTATTGACTCTGTGCTACGAATTACCTCCTTTAATCCTCACTGCAGTTCTGTCCCCATTATACAGATGAGGAAATTGAGCTTCAAACGGATTAGGCAAATTGTCCATGGTCTCACCAGAGTGTGTAGTGTGGACCACCACTCTCAGTTTGACTCAGCTGTAAATTTTGTGCTCCTTCTTTTCTCACACTGTAAACAACCCGTTTGCAGCCTGTTTAGAATAGTTGTCTTGAACCAGCTGGCAGTGAGTGATCTCATACCCAACTCCATTCTTGAGTCTGGAGTTTTCTCTGATCCATTTTAGGGGACTGGTCCAGATGGGACAGCCCATAGGTGCTGACTGGAATGCTGCCCCACCTCTTGGTACCAAGATCTTCCAGGGGAGTCTAGAGGCTGTACAGGGGAAGTTCCTGGTCTGGGATGTGGAGGGCTTCATCTCACTGAAAAATCAGCCATTTCTGACTTGATCTCCTCCCCTGCCTTCCTTTGTTAGAGAAGTGCCAGCATGTAGAGCTTGCTGGTCTTTCACCTGAGGGTACAGCTGAGTAGTTCACACAGCATGGCCTCCCTCATAGCCGCAGCTCTTCAGTGGTGCCTTAAAGTCGTTAGCAAGCCATGAGGCACCTTCTGTTCAAAGATGAGTTGTATTCAGTGCTGCAAAAGAGCATGACACCCGCTCAGGTGCTGTTCCAGGGATAGAGGACCCAGTCCTTACCTCTGCCATCAGGAGATGCAGAGGGGATGTGTAGCCAGAAGGTGGCAGGCAAGGCTGGAGTGATTCAGTGGGCTGGCCGAGCGAGTTTAGTCCTGCGGCCCGGAAGGGGCTGTGCTAGGTAAGTGAACACTGGAAGCCTTTGGCACAAACCCTCTGTCTTCTCCACAGAAATGATGATGCACATGCAGCAGCTGTCTCTTGCCTCTTTATGTGTGAAAAAACAAGAGCCAAAGAAGCCAGAGGTAGGTCATCCTGCTGAATTGAAGGGCAAATGGATGGTTTTCAGTGAAATCAGTGATAACTTAGGTAAATCCATGGCCCGCCCAAACCATCTCTTCCTGGCCATTCTGAGAGATGGAAGGGGAATGCTGCCTCTTACTTACCTCAGTCCTAGCACCCATAGCTTTGCGACACCCTTTCTTCTCTCTGCGGCACTTGCAGTCCTCCCATGGCACACACCCTGCTGAGACATCCCTATGGCCTGGGCCGCCTGGGCCATGAGCTGCCTTACAGTAGTTCTGGACTAGATAAGGTTCATAAATGCCCATGGCACTGACCAGGCTGCTATTCTGGGGACAGCTCTTAACCTGGGAATAAGTCTGCATACTGCAGGGGTGAGAAGGAGTGATCGAAATAGCTGCCATCTTCTAAATCCTTGTTTGTTTTCCATTCTTTGCTGGCGTTAGAACTGTGTGTATCACATCAAGAGAGCCCAACCTGGTTTAAAGCCACAGTATCTTCACCCAAGCCTCAGTCTGAGGAAGGATTAAATCTACAGATCCACCCACAGCCTGGCATCCAGACACAGGATGAACAGTAATAGCTATTAGTTAACAGTGCTAATTAGCTAACAGTACTAGCAAACCACATCCAAAGTGGATGGAGCGGCTGGGCGTGGTTGCTCACACCTGTAATCCCAGCACTTTGGGAGGCCAAGGCCGGCAGATCACTTGAGGTCAGGAGTTCGAGACCAGCCTGGCCAACATGGTGAAACCCTGACTCTGCTAAAAATACAAAAATTAGCCAGGCGTGGTGGCACATGCCTGTAATCCCAGCTACTCAGGAGGCTGAGGCAGGAGAATCTTGAACCCAGGAGGCATGTTGCAGTGAGTCGTGATCGCACCATTGCACTCCAACCTAGGCAACAGATGAAATTCTGTCTCAAAAAAACTTTTAAAAAATAGTGAATGGAGCACTCAGACACTGATACCCTCTCCACACCCTCTCCTTTAGGAGTGTTGGGGATGTTGCTGCTGTTAAATTTGTGTTGTTCAAAATTCAAAAGGGTATACAACAAAAAGTCTCTCCCTGCTCCAGCTTCTCAACCACTGGCCTCCCTTCCTGACAAACAGTGTGAACAGTTTTTAGGACTCTATGCATATAGAAGCAAATATGTCAAAAATTCTCCCCTTCTAGGTAGATGCACAGCATTTTTACTTTAACTTAATCAGTTTTGTAGGCCAGGCACAGTGGCTCACGCCTGTAATCCCAGTACTTTGGGAGACCAAGGCAGGCGAATCACTTGAAGTCAGGAGACCAGTCTGGCCAACATGGTGAAACCCTGTCACTACTAAGATATAAAAATTAGCTAGGTGTGGTGGCACACACCTGTAATCCCAGCTACTTGGGAGGGTGAGGCAGGAGAATCGCTTGAACCCGGGAGACAGAAGTTGCAGTGAGCTGAGATTGCACCACTGCACTCCATCCTGGGCAACAGAGTGAGACTCTGTCTCAAAAGAAAGAAAAAAAATTAGTTTTGTAGGTATCTGGCAGTGAAGTGAGTTTTGGATGTAATGTGCTGATATGCAAGGGAGTGTGAGAGGCTTCTTTGGATTGTGTTTGCCCTCAAGGTGTGGCCTAGAGGAGAATCTGAAACTTCTTAGGGCCCGGAGGCACAGGTGGTCATGGATCCACCATCATCCTGGCCCTCCAGCTAAAGCTGATTATTTTATTTTATATTTGTTCACTTATTTTTCAGGTATACACCAGAAGATCCATTTACTCTTTTTTCTTTGTATTTTATTTATTTATTTTACTTTACTTTTTTTGTGAGACAAGGTCTGGCTCTGTCACCCAGACTGGAGTGCAGTGGCGCCATCTCTGTTCACTGTAACTTCCGCCTACTGGGCTCAAACCATCCTCCCACCTCAGCCTCCCAAGTAGCTAGGACTACAGCATGCGCCACCATACCTGGCTAATACTTTTTTTTTTTTTTTTTTAGAGATAGGGTCTCACTATGCTGCCCAGGCTGGTCTCAAACTTGTGAGCTCAAGCAATCCACCTGCCTTGGCCTACCAAAATGTTGAAATTACAGGCGTGAGCCACCGTGCCCAGCCTCCATTTACTTTTTAATATCAGCCTTGTTTGACCTTGGCTTAAACATTGATTTTGACCCACAGAATCAGAGTACACAAGATAGGACAGAGGAAAGCAAATGGCCATTGTCTTTATCCTAGTCCTATAGGGTACCTGGAACAGCATCACTACTTAGAAAATAAAGCTGCCATTTAGTGAGCATCTCTTCTATGCAACACGCTATGAGGTCGGTGGGTCCTCCTCACATTGCAGGTGGTAGAGCTGAAGTTTACACCAGGTCTCTGGGGCTCCGGAGTTCTTGCTCTCTGCACTGTCCTGCACTCCCTGCACAGTCAGCTGCCATTAAGATTCACACACCAAGTGACCCTTATTCATCGTGTTGCCGAGGAGGGAGCCGTTGTGCCCAGGTCTGCTCCAGCTCAGGGCCCAAGAGTCTGGTTCTGCAAGCCTCTCAACAGCAGGAAGCAAAGTGGGACAGACTGGCAGCCACTTGGTTTATCAGGCCCAGTTCCTTGACCCCCGTGGCTTCCTCACATCCTTAACCTATTTTTCCTTTCCATTTAGGGAACATGTCCAGCAGCAGAGTCAAGAACACGGAAAGGTCAGTGTGGTAGCTTTTCCTCATGTAATTGCAATCCCTCCCTCCCTAAACACTTCCCCACGACTCCCTCTGTGGCAGCATCTGCTCACTTTTCTGTGGCAGCAAGCGAGTCCAGGTTATCTTGCCCCTTTGTGTTTCCAGGGCCTGGGCCTCAGGTTTCTGGAGCAAGAGAGGCATGTCCAAGAGCAAGTCCAAAGCTGCTAGGCCGGGGCTTCTCCTTTAGAGCCAAGACCCCATGCAGACACTTTGGCTCCTATGTCCTCTGGCTGTTCCCGTGCATCGACTGAGGTTCAGCATCCTTTTCCTTCTGATTCAGTAGCAGTTTGAGGGTGGGCAGTTTGACAGCTGCCTACCGTTTTCAGAACTGCCAAACTCCCTGAAACTGACAAACTGGCGGATTGATGGACTCTATCTCCTGGTTCCTCTTGGAAAGCAGGAGAGTTTCTCCCCCTGGATGTTTCTCCCAAAGATGCTCTTTCAGTGGCATTTATTCATGCACAAGCAGGAGCTAAGAAAAGTCACTTGGCACCTCTCTCATGCTCAGAATTCAAGGAAGTCTGTAGGGGAATTGATTTTAATAACTGTCTCAGTTAATTAGAAAGACAAGAAATTGTCCCCAAAAAGTAATTAATGAGAGCTGTTGCTAAAGGAGAAAAGGCTGCTTTTTGCTTGGGTGCTACTGGTGGCCTCAAGTACAGTTGGGAGCTGTAAGGTGCCAGCGTCTTTGGGGAATTTTTGGCTGTCAGACGGGGGCCAGGCTTTCAGCTGCCTTGGCTGCACCTTCCACAGGACTCCTGGTCACTGTGGGTCCTGATGCCTAAGAGATTTTCTAAGCTATGCGAATAACTATCTAATAGGGGTGAGTCTCTTAATTGACTCCAAATTCGTCTTCTCAGCACTCCTTTGCCCCATTTTTTCAGGAACTATATTTCACCTGTGATATTTTTTCTACCATCCTGCTAATAAGACCACTAAACACTCTTTATCCCTCTTCCAGTCTGCTTCCCCTCCAAAAATCCCAGGGTCCTCCTGGAGCATTCTGCTTGGGGAGTTGTTCTTAGGCCCCTCAGTATCCTGAGGCTCCAGGAGCAGAGGTCTAGGAAGGACCTGGGACTTGGTGGGAATGACCACCCCCACCCTGCTTTTAGCAGAAACCACCAGGGACTGGGTTTCTCCCACCAAACCAGCCAGGTGTCTGATGGTGGTGGCATCTTTGGTTGGTCGATAGCCTCCAGAATCCACACACAGGAGCTCCTGCATCCTGCTGAGGGAGGGCCCATCATCTAGGGCTTCAGTGTAGCTACAGCCTATCCCCCGACTGATGCAACCTTTCTCCCAGGGATAGAGGCTGGAAATCTGAGTGAACGGAGAGCGCAGCCTGGGGTGGCATGGTTTCCAGCTCTTGCAAGGCTCTTAGGCTTTGGCAGAGCCTCCTCTCTCTGAGCATTTCCTGCGTGTGTGGTGCAGGCCCTGCACAGGGGCAGACAGATAGCTAATGTGTGCATTCTTCCCCTTTCAGTAGCCAGACTGAAGGCACCATTCCTCAAAATCGAAGATGAAAGCAGGTGAGTGGGACCTCCTCTCTCTGCTTGCCCCAGCTAGGCCTGCACAGAGGAGGGAGGAGGGAGGGGTGCTCAGGGGCCTCAAGCTAATGTGAAGACATGGAGCCCCTTAGCCCTGCACCTTCATCTTCCTGAGAAGCCACTCTCTCTCACTGTCATGGAGAAGTCTCACGCAAACCAGGAGGAGCCTCTGAGAGTGGCATTATACAGTGAATAGTCCTCTTGGAGATGAGTCAGAGGTTAATGATCCTGTGTGTGAATTACCTCCATTTAAAACTCTGCTCTGTGAGCTCATGGTGTCCCATGCAGGCTCATTATTGCAGCTTTTTTCCCTTGGGTGTGTGCTGACATTTCATGTCAAATCATTACTGACCCAGTCACAGTGCTAGTATAGTCCAAGACGTCATCTTGGCTGAAACGAGGGTGCTAGGGGTGGTACTGGGGATTCCCTTTTCAGGCCACCCTGTACTTGATAAAGCCTTTCTGTTTCACTTTGAAAAATCCTTTTCTGGCTCATGTTATCTCCTGACAGCCCTGGGTGAAAAAAGCATGAGGAGAGTCTGTCTCTTCCTAATGGGGAAAACTGAGGTCAGAGAAAGGAAGGGACTTGTGTACAGCCACCTTGCTAATAAACTGTAGCCCGAGGCTAGAATCCAGGTGTCCTGCCTGCCCTGTTTTGTGTCTTCTCCATCCACCATTATGGCCTCTTCTTCCCTGGAGCAGGAGGGTCCCATTGACATTGTTAACCTGATGAGCTATTAGCAGCCATGTTGGTTATCACTGAATCTTCAGTAAGTACAAGATCAAAAGTCTATGTGAATCTATAATTTTCTCAAAATTTAAAATTAAAAAAAAAAAATTTTTTCCAAAAAGGCATTTTCAGACTAAATAAATTTATTTGTTTGTTTATTTATTTGTCACCCAGGCTGGAGTGCAGTGGTGCGATCTCGGCTTACTGCCTCCTGGGTTCACGCCATTCTCCTGCCTCAGCCTCCCAAGTAGCTGGGACTACAGGCGCCCACCACCACGCCCGGCTAATTTTTTGTATTTTTAGTAGAGACGGGGTTTCACCGTGTTAGCCAGGATGGTCTCAATCTCCTGACCTTGTGATCCGCCCGCCTCAGCCTCCCAAACTGCTGGGATTACAGGCATGAGCCACTGCGCCCAGCCCAGACTAAATAAATTTTTTAAAGGAAATAAGTCCGTGTATATCCAGCAGAGACTACTTAGCACAGAATTGTCTGTGTGACTCAGTCAGGGAAGGGCAGGGCAGCTGAGACCAGCCCTAGGAGCCTGGCTTGCCTGCCCATACTCCAGACAAGCCCAGGGTCCCTTCTCAGCACCTGTAGACAGTGCAGTGCTGGCTTTGGTGGCCCAAAGGCAAGTGGAGAGAACAACAGGATGGTACAGAGGTGCTCCCTTCCAGTTCCAGTGGGATGGAGTGTGTGTTCATCCCCAGCCCCTTCACACCTATTTAAATGTAGGTAATCATGACACATATGCAGCGACTGAGAGGCACTGTTACAGCCTCAGTATCTGCACTGCACATGGCGGGCACAGGTATATCACTGTCACCAGAGGGGGGTACATAATGTGTGTGTTCCTGGCATTATAGGCCAGAGAGAAGATCCAACTGGGGCTGAGATTTCTTGTGAATTTTTTTTTTTTTTTTTTTTGAGACAGAGTCTCACTCTGTCGCCTAGGCTGGAGTGCAGTGGCGCAATCTCGGCTTACTGCAACCCCTGCCTCCCAGATTCAAGCGATTCTTCTGCCTCCCAAGTAGCTGGGACTAAAGGTGTTCACCATCATGCCCGGCTAATTTTTGTATTTTTTTGTAGAGACAGGATTTGGCCATGTTGGTCAGACTGGTCATGAGCTGGCCTCAGGTGATCCGCCTGCCTCGACCTCCCAAAGTGCTGGAATTACAGGTGGGAGCCGCAGTACCCAGCCTCTTGTGATTTTTTTTATGTGCTGTTTTGAAGCAGGTGTCTTCAAAGCCTATGAGGCCTATTAGCCTGCCCATCCTCAAGTTTCAAGCCCCCTAAGCAGAAACAAGATATCATTGAAGCAGAAAGGAACACGCCAGGGTTGTGAGGGGCACCCCCTTCTCCTTAAGGGTTCGGGAAGACTTATTTGTTAATTTACTGCTGAGCTACAGCACTCTTACCCTGCTCCCTGAGAACCCCTGGCCTGCACTGTTTACCCCAGAGCATGGACCATTGCAACCAAACATGGTGTGCCCAGCAGTTACCTCGCTCGGCAGGGTTTGCGAAGTATACACAGATCACTTCTGTCTCTGCAAGTCTCTTGAATGTTTGCAACTTCAGGCACACTGCCAGAACCACTCAGTCCAGGTCTGACTATCCAGAACCTTCACTGTGCCTGTCTTCTCTGTTCAGAACACCAGCCCTCAGATGATTCTAAGGACCAGCAAGAACGCTTCACAAAACAGGGAAATAACTGTTCTGGTTTAAACATGTTTCCATTTAGAATCTGCCAGGCTAGAGTCCTCAAAGATTGTTGTAGGGTCAAGAAACAAAATGGGAAGGTGGGGAAAAGTAGATCGGGAGTCTGGAGACGTGGCTTCTGATCTGACCTTGGCCGCTTAACTATTTGTGAGCCCTTGAGCAAGTCACAGAACCTCTTGGGCTTCATTTCCTTAGATATAGGATAAACCCAGAGGGTGCTTATAGGATTTCAGGGAGGCAGTGGTATGAGTTTGAAAAGTAGACAGGGAGAACATGCATATTAATTTAACCTAGAAAGGCTGATGTGTTTTGTTACAGAATTTAAAAGATGTGGAGGTGAGAGTCCACTTTATCAGGGCTGGAATTCTAGGGCATTGGGCGAGGCCCCCTCCTCAGCCTTTACCTTCCCCATTGTAGTCAAAGTAGAAGTTTTCTCTGTTGCAGGAAGTTTCGTCCTTTCCATCATCAGTTTAAATCCTTCCCTGAAATTTCTTTTCTTGGACCCAAAGATGCAAGTCCCTTTGAAGCCCTGACGACCCTGGGCAGCAGGCACCATACCAGGTGGGTCTTTCTGGTTCCTGAGTACCAAGGGCTGGTTACAGGCCAAAGTCCTCCCTATTGGGGGCCTGCTGGTCAGATTTGGGAATGGCCATGTGTTTGCTCCTTAGGCAAAGTCTATTCTGGGAATGTAGCCCAGAGAAGAGAGACTAGGAGCATTCATCCATTTTATTTTGTGTTCTTCATCCGTACTGAAGAATTTAACTTGAAGAAGAAAGGGAGGTGCCAGGGTTGTGAGGGGCACCCCTTTCTCCTTAAGAGTCCAAGAAGACTTATTTGTTAATTCACTGCGGAGCCACAGCACTCTTACCCTGTCCACCCAGAACCCCTGGCCTGCACTGTTTCCCCCAGAGCATGGACCATTGCAACTGAACATGGTGTGCTCGGCAGGGTTTACCGAGTATACACAGAGGACAATAGACCGCTTTCTCAAACTCATATCTATAGACCACCATCATCAGAGTCCCCTGAGGTCTCATTAAAAATGCAAGTTCTAACTGGGCACAACGGGTGATACCTGTAATCTCAGCACTTTGAGATGCCAAAGTGGGAGGATCACATGAGGCCAGGAGTTTGAAACCAACTTGGGCACACAAACATAGCAAGACCCTGTCTCTACAAAAAATAAAAAAAAAACGTAAAAAATTATGAGTCGGGCAGAGAGGCTCATGCCCGTAATTCCAGCACTTTGGGAGGACAAGGTGGGCAGATCACTTGAGGTCAGGAGTTTGAGGCAAGCCTGGCCAATATGGTGAAACCCCATCTCTACTAAAAATGCCAAAAAAAAAAAAATTAGCTGGGCATGGTGGCGCACACCTGTAATCCCAGCTACTCGGGAGCCTGAAGCAGGAGAATTGCTTGAACCCAGCAGGCAGAGGCTGTAGTGAGCTGAGATTGTGCCACTGCACTCCAGCCTGGGCGATGGAGTGAGACCCGTTGTCAAAAAAAATTAGTCAAGCGTGATGACAAGTGCCTGTAGTCCCACCTACTCAGATGGCTAAGGCAGGACGATCATTTGAGCCCAGGAGTTCAAGGTTGCAGTAAGCTGTGGTTGTGCCACTGCACTCCAGCCTGGGTGACAGAGTGAAACCCTGATGCAGGGTCCTGAACTCCACCCCACATCTATAGAATCAAAATCTCTGATGATGGAGCCCCAAAAGCTGCATTTTACAAGCTCCCAGGTGATTTTAGTGAATATCAAAGTTTAAACTGGTTGGGCCAAATGTCAGGAATAACTAAGGGGCAGGGCGGGAGAGAAGATCACTACTGCATTACGTGACTCATGGCTTGTGGGCTTGTTAATATGTCTACTCTGCAGATGTTTGAGAATTTGAACCCTCATTAACCAAAGTAGAGAAGGAGTTCAGCTCAGGTGATGGGTGAGATGCCTTCTCAGACCCTTTCTAACCTCTGGGCTATGGGGTTATAGACCAGGAGAGAATAGAGCAGACTCTTAGCCCTAGAGTTCCTGGGGCCAAGGAGCGTCTGTGGTTTCCATCTGACAAAGTGGGTCAGAAAATAGTACAAATAAGAGGGAAAAAATTAAGGGAATGTGGCATTAGATGAAGTGGGAGCAAGAAGAGAAAGAGGTGAGGTTAAGTCCCAATACAAGGGATACCAGGGAGAGCCAGTCAGAAGGTGACCCAGGCTTGGCGCTGGTAGTGATGCTAGGCCTGGGATGGCCTTGAGATCACAGAGGAGCTAAGGCTTTAAAGGGAAGATGAAGCAATGAAGCTTTGGTATCTGCATGTGAGGAGCCTAGGCAGGGGGTTGGCCCTGGTAGGACATCAAAGTTCCAGACATGTGTGTGTATGTGTGTGGAAAATCTGTGTAGGAAGAAGTGTTTAAATTTTTACATTTTTGAAATCATTATTTTAAAGTTTAAAATTTTAAAAACTTAAAAAGTTTAAAATTTGTGTTACAAATGGTTTAATGTGAAAAGTCTATATTCCACACCCAGCCTCCAGTTCTGTCCCTTCACCGGTGCAACCTTCCTCCCAGGGGTAGAGGCTGGAGGAGATCCGAGTGGTGCCTCACCCCTGCCAAATGGAGAGTGCAGCCTGGGGCAGCGTGAAAAGAAAAACCAAGTAACATCCAGCACAGTCAATACTATCAGCACAGTCAATACTATATGATTCTTTTTTTTTTTTTTTTTTTT
>NW_012103032.1:1539909-1540546 GCF_000951045.1 Mandrillus leucophaeus
TTTTTTGTATTTTTAGTAGAGACGGGGTTTCACCGTGTTAGCCAGGATGGTCTCAATCTCCTGACCTTGTGATCCGCCCGCCTCAGCCTCCCAAACTGCTGGGATTACAGGCATGAGCCACTGCGCCCAGCCCAGACTAAATAAATTTTTTAAAGGAAATAAGTCCGTGTATATCCAGCAGAGACTACTTAGCACAGAATTGTCTGTGTGACTCAGTCAGGGAAGGGCAGGGCAGCTGAGACCAGCCCTAGGAGCCTGGCTTGCCTGCCCATACTCCAGACAAGCCCAGGGTCCCTTCTCAGCACCTGTAGACAGTGCAGTGCTGGCTTTGGTGGCCCAAAGGCAAGTGGAGAGAACAACAGGATGGTACAGAGGTGCTCCCTTCCAGTTCCAGTGGGATGGAGTGTGTGTTCATCCCCAGCCCCTTCACACCTATTTAAATGTAGGTAATCATGACACATATGCAGCGACTGAGAGGCACTGTTACAGCCTCAGTATCTGCACTGCACATGGCGGGCACAGGTATATCACTGTCACCAGAGGGGGGTACATAATGTGTGTGTTCCTGGCATTATAGGCCAGAGAGAAGATCCAACTGGGGCTGAGATTTCTTGTGAATCTTTTTTTTTTTTTTTTT
>NW_012103032.1:1545431-1559987 GCF_000951045.1 Mandrillus leucophaeus
TGTTAGCCAGGATGGTCTCGATCTCCTGACCTCGTGATCCGCCCGTCTCGGCCTCCCAAAGTGCTGGGATTACAGGCTTGAGCCACCACGCCCGGCCATGATTCTTTATGTAAGAAGAGGGAATGAAGGATACATATGTACTTGTGTATCTATGAACTATCTCTGAAGATAGACCACGCCTGTAATCCCAGCACTTTGGGAGGCCAAGGGGGAATGATCACTTTGAGGCCAGGAGATCGAGACCAGCCTGGGCAACATAATGAGACCACCATCTCTATATTTTTAAAAAATCTGGCCAGACACAGTGGCTTATACCTGTAATCCCAGCACCTTGGGAGGCCAAGGCAGGTGGACCACTTGAGCCCACGAGTTTGAGACCAGCCTGAGCAACATGGTAAAACCCCACCTCTACTAAAAATACAAAAATTAGCCAGGCGTGGTGGTGCAAACCTGTAGTCTCAGCTACTCGGGAGCCTGAGGCTGGGGAATTACTTAAGCATGGGAAGCAGAGGTTGCAGTGAGCCAAGGTAGTACCTCTGCACAACAGCCTGGGTGACAGAGTGAGACCCTGTCTCAAAAAAAAAAAAAAAAAAAATTTGTGTTCCCTTTTATGGCTGCAGGGTATTCCATTATTCTATTATATGGAATGTATTTACTGTATTTTATTTAACCAGTCTGTTATTCATGGATGCTTAGATTAGCTCCAATGAAAATCATGTTCAGAGTAAATTTGCAATTTTGAACAATTGTATTTGTGGAATAAATGCCTAAAGATAGAAATATTGGGTCAAAAGATATATGCATTTATAATTTTGATAAATTCAGCCAAATGGCTTTTCATGGAGGAGATACCAACTTATATGTTACCTGCACTGCATGAGAGAGGCTGTTTCCCATCCCCTCGCCTCATGCTGTGACTGGCAGATATGTTGACCTCCGGTATAACAGATTAAAAACTGTATCTCAGTATAATTATAATTTTTGTTTTCTCTTACTATGAATGAGGCTAAGTATGTTTGCGTATGTTTGGTTGTCTGAGTCTCTTTTTACGTGAACCTTCTTTATATACTTTGCCCATTTTTTATTGGGGTTATTGATCACTTTAATGATTTGTAAAGAGCCCTTCTCCTATTAGAAAAATGAGCTCTTTGTCATTAGTTGTAAACATTTTCTTTTCTCTGCTCACTGTAACCTCCACCTCCCAGGCTCAGGCGATCCTCCCATCTCAGCCTCCCAAGTAACTGGGACTACAGTTGTGCACCACCACACCTGGCTAATTTTTATATTTTTTGTAGAGGTAGGGTTTCACCATGTTGCCCAGGCTGGTCTCGAACTCCTGGGCCCAAGCGATCCTCCCGCCTTGACTTCCCAAAATGCAGGGATTCTAAGCGTGAGCCACCGTACCTGGCAGTTGTAAATAAATCAATATATATATTTTTCTTTTTTTCTAAGCCTCCCTGAGCAGAGAAATTGTAAATACTTTTAAAAGACAACAAAACCCCAAGTTTGTGGTTTGTCTTTTAACTTTGCTGTATTAATCCATTTTCATACTGCTATACAGACCTGTTTGAGACTGGATAATTTGTAAAGGAAAGAGGTTTAATAGACTCACAGTTCAGCATGGCTGGGGAGGCCTCAGGAAACTTACAATCATGGTGGAAGGCAAAGGGGAAGCAAGGCACCTTCTGCACAAGGTGGCAGGAAGGAGAAGTGCTGAGCGAAGCGGAAAGAGCCCCTTATAAAACCATCACATCTCATGAGAACTAAGTATCACGAGAACAGCATGGGGGAAACCACCCCCATGATTCAGTTACCTCCACCTGATCTCTCCGTTGACACTTGGGGATTATAGGGGTTACATTCAATATGAGATTTGAGTGGGGACACAAAGCCTAACCATATCATTTGCTAATGATTCTTTGCCATGCATACATATTTTAAAGTTGTATATAGTTGAATTTATGAGTTTTTCTGTATATCGTCTGGGTTTTGTGTCATACTTAGGAAGTCTTTAAAAGGAGTGTTTTGGACTTGCCGAGTTTGCTGGATAGCCAGATAGAAATGCCCTTTAGTGGCCGGGCACGGTGGCTCAAGCCTGTAATCCTAGCACTTTGGGAGGCCGAGATGGGCAGATCACGAGGTCAGGAGATCGAGACCATCCTAGCTAACACGGTGAAACCCCGTCTCTACTAAAAAATACAAAAAAAAAACTAGCCGGGCGAGGTGGCAGGCGCCTGTGGTCCCAGCTACTCGGGAGGCTGAGACAGGAGAATGGCGTGAACCCAGGAGGCAGAGCTTGCAGTGAGCCAAGATCCAGCCACTGCACTCCAGCCTGGGCAACAGAGCGAGACTCCATCTCAAAAAAAAAAAAAAGAAATGCCCTTTAGTTGTTAGAAATATGGGGCTGATATTCAGATAAGAAGTCAGGTTTGGCCGGATGTTGTGGCTCAGTCCGTAATCCCAGCATTTTGGGAGGCTGAGGCGGGCGGATCACCTGAGGTCAGGAGTTTGAGATCAGCCGGGCCAATGTGGCGAAACCGTGTCTCTACTAAAAATGCAAAGAAAAAAAAATTAGCTGGGGGTGGTGGTGTGTGCCTGTAATCCCAGCTATTTGGGAGGCTGAGACAAGAGACTTGAACCCAGGAGGTGGAGGTTGCAGTGAGCTGAAATTGTGCTGCTGCACTCCAGCCTGGGGGTGACAGAGCGGGACTCCGTCTAAAAAAAAAAAAGTCAGGCTTGAGGAAGGTTTGAAAGTCCTAGTGGACAGTGAGGACAACTGTGAGAGACACAAGGCAGCATGAGGGAAGGGACAGACTGAACCAAGCTGGGGAGACATTCAGGGTGGAAAAGAAGAGCAGTCCCTTCACTGTGGTTGAGACCTTTTCCCTTTCATCTTTCAGGTCTCATGAATGTGGGTGTAGGTTTGAGCACAGAGTTGGAATTCCTACAAGGGATTCTTGCTGCTGCTATCACCACCCCATCCTCACCTGTGGTTTAAGAGGATGGAGATGGCCGGGAGCAGTGGCTCACGCCTGTAATCCAAGCACTTTGGGAGGCCAAGGCAGGCAGATCACCTGAGGTCAGGAGTTCGAGACCAGCCTGGCCAACATGGTGAAACCCCATCTATACTGAAAATACAAAAATTAGCTGGGCATGGTGGTGTGTGCCTGTAATCCCAGCTATTCGGGAGGCTGAGGCAGGAGAATGGCTTGAGCCCAGGAGGCGAAGGTTGCAGTGATCCAAGATCACACCACTGCACTCCAGCCTGGGTGACTAAGCTAGACTCTGTCTAAAAAAAAAAAAAAGAGAGAGAAGGACAGAAATAAGACAGGCTGCCCACAGGGAGGTCTCCAGATGTCTTCTTCCTTGTTCCTCTCTTGCCATTCTTAGATGATTGGTACCAAGCTCAGGGAAGGCCCACCTTCCGGTGCCTGCCCAGCCCCTTGACCGTCTCAGTCCTTCCCCTCCTTGACCTAGGCTCCAGGCCCTAAGTAGTGGCTCCTCCCCCAAGGGCCCCAGCAGTAACCACTTTGCTGCACTATGTACCCTCCCCAGAGAATCCAAGGATGGAGAGCCAAGCCTGCGATCAGCTGCCCGCACCATGCCCAGGAGGAAGAAAGGCTACTGCGAGTGCTGCCAAGAGGCCTTCGAGGAGCTCCATGTGGTGAGCCCCTTCCCCACTAAGCAGCTGCTCCCAGAGTGCCTTGAGGGATCCTGCTCACTGGGGATGAGTCCTTCTTGTGCAGTCTCCACGCTGCTGTGGCTGTGTCCTCCAGGGCCATAGCATGGGCTGGGAGGTCAGCTTCCATGTCCCCCTCCCCTCAGGCCTCATGTAATGCCCTGTCCTCCTCTCGCCCCCCGGCAGCATCTTCAGAGTGCCCAGCACCAGGGCTTTGCCCTAGAAGCCCATCCATATGCAGAAGTGGACAGGATCATTGCCCAGCTCAGCCACAGCTTTGTAGACATCCCTTTCCAGGCCGGCCTCCCCAGGTGAGTGCCATGCTGGCAGGCATAACTGCGTCTGCACTCCTCTGTTGCCCTCTGGGTGGGAAGAGACCCTCAGGTTGATGGCTGCTGGGACCAGACTGTGATGTTTTCCTCTTTTCTCACCTTCCTTTCCCCTCATCCTCAGTCCTGTTTGTTTTGGGGATGGCCAAAAAAAAATTAAAAGACCTCCATTTGTGGCCTCAGTTGATGAAGACTAGACCCAGACCAGACTGTGGCTCCCTTCCTACCCCACGGGCTTTGATGTGGATGATAAGCAATTCTGGCCAGGGAGCAGGGAGGTAGTTCTCGGGCCTCTCCTAGATAGGCGAAGAGTAAAGTCTTTCTCCCTCTGTAGAAGTCACCACCAGAAGGAAGGACTGCATGGGGTTTGGTGGGAATTCCAGGGCCCTCTGAGCTCCGCTTCCCCTTGCTGCCAACAAGGCAGACCCTCTCCCATCTGGAGCTATGGCTTCACCTCTCACCCCAAATCTCCACCTCAAGCTCAACTCGCACAGCCAGGAACTGCACTGCTTTCTTCAGCTGCCAAAGGGCACAGCCTCCTCTGTGAGGTCATGAAATGGAATAGCCTCTAACGTATTCCTCTGGCCAGCCCCAACCACAGGCCACAGAGCCAAGAGAAGTGCACACAGTGCTAACTGCTGCGGCAGGTTCAGACCCAAACAGGAGAACTTTCACACAGGGCCTCAGAGAAGGCAGCCATCTTGGCACATGAACCGCCAGCTGTGGCGGCTCTCCCTGTGCCCTCAGCCCTGGCCCAGGCCTGCTGTGAAGTTGAAACCTGCAGCTCACTGGGTGTTTCTGTCTCAACAGGTGGTCAGGTTCCCCAGCTTCTGACTGTGGCCCTCTCTGTCCTAAGACTCTGCACCCCCGCCAGCCCTCCCATCCCAGGGCAGCATCTCCCAGGATAAGGAAGGAAGACAGCTGCCAGGTGTCAGGTGTCCCAAAGCAGGATGGGACAGTGAACAGCACGCAGGCACCAGCTGAACATGCAGGGACTGGTGAGGTACCTGAACCTATAGCAAGCTGCCAGGACCTGAGGGGGTTAGTTGATGTGTTTATGGACACCCCAGAGACACCGGTGTCTAGGAACCCTGCTTGCCAGCGCCTGCTGCCTAGCTCTGGTTTTATGGAACTCTCCTCTGGCCTAGACCTGGCACTTGTTGGCCACAAGCGCAAGGTTCAGTTCCCCAGTGGCAATGCTGAGAAGAGAGTGGGGGCCTCTTGGCCACAGGCTTCATTTTTTGTCCCAATAGCACCCAGCCCCTGTGGCACCAGGACAACCAGTGGCAAGCATCTTCCCTGTCTTCCCCTTCCAGGCCATGAGTCCAGGCTCCTCACCTCCCTCCAGCCCTTGTGCCACTCACAGACCTGCCTCTCTCTCCCAGACCCCTTTCCCTGGCAGCCCACAGACAGACTGGGAGAGTTCTGGGCCACACAGCCCCACTGGCGAGAGGAAGGATGGCCCCCCGGGCCTGAGGATTCTGAGTGTGCAACCCCTGGCCCTGTATGCCAGGAGGCTGGCCAGCTCCCCAGCTGCCCCACAGCTCCAGGCTGGCCATCAGCCCCCCTGCACTCAGCTACCAGTGTGCAGCCCTCAGGAGCACCTGCAGAGAGCAGGTCTACCTCCCTCCTGCAGCCCCTGCCAGCCAGTGCAGGAGCCAGCTGTTCCTGATGCCTCTGGGCCCCCCAGCCTCTCCAGGTGCCCTGTCGCCCTGTCTCCCAGCCCTGGTCCCAACCCCAGCCCCAGCCCCAGCCCCATGCCGGCAGAGAGCTGCTCCTATGAGTCCCCAAGGTGCTTGGCTCTTCACGGAGGCAGGCAGCTCCAGATTGAAGGGCCACAGATACAATTTATTCCCCTGCTGCGTGCTGCACACCCGGCCAGGGCTGACCAGGACGCAGGAGGGGCAGAGCCCCAGGACTTCCCCAAAAGAGCCAGAAGGGGGCCCAGGCCTGGCCTTTGAAGTCCAGCAAGCAGCTGTCACGCTCGGCTCCATGGAGCCAACAGAGCCAGCCCTCCCACTGGCCAGGTCTTTGGGAGAGAATCTGGACTGGGGGCTGCCCTCTCCTACCCCCGCGTCCTGCCATATTCCTGACCAGGCAGAGTCCACGGTGGGCTTGCCCAGCTGAGACTGGCCACCCACGCCAGGAGACAGAGGCAAAGTTGGCATGGGGAGGGACCACAAAGGAGCTGGGGCAGCAGGAGTCCTGGCCTGGCTTCCTGGCCCTCCGCAGGCCCTTGCCTCTCTGCGGAGCCACGGGTTAGCTGTTGGTGTGCTCCACCCCCAAGCCCGACCTCCTTTCCCACGAGCATGTGGCCGCTCCTGCTTTCCGAAATGCCTGTGTTTATCCCCTCCCCCAGCCCCCCACGCTCCCGCACACAGTTCCTCAGGAACATATGAAGCAGAGGAGGGGCTCGAGCTGCGCCACTCACAGAGCTCCCTCCCCCAGGCACTTAGTTGGGGCCCAGCACTGACCTTTCCCCTGAGCCCAGGATGTGGCCAGAGCCCCCTCTGGAACCCCTCTTGGCCCTTCTCTGCCTCCTCAGCTTGAGCTGCCTGCCCAGAGTTCGGCTGTTCCGGGGCCAGTGTGTCACCTGCCAACTTCCACATCACCCTCCTCCCTCGGTCCCTCCTCTCCTTCCCCAAGGACCTCCCCCCATTTCTGGCAGCCAAGCCATTAATCTAGAGACAGAAATGGGTTTGCTATCGATTCTCTGGCCACTTTTTCTTTCATTATAATTTGTACTGTGGTTCTTCTCACCCTTCTCTGTGTCCGTGGGTTTGTCTCTTTAAATGTTGAAGCTCCCGGAAGCCTGGTGCTATTCTGTATCTCCTTTCAAAGGAAGAAGAGGGGACCCAGCTGTGGGTGAGGACTCAAGTTATTAGTTTGGAAATAGAGCAACTTTGTGTACAGCCCACCTTAGAGGTCATGTTACCCGCTTCCTGTTAAATTTTACAATTAATTTTGGTTCAGGAAATGTAAATAAATTTGTTAATAACAAATAGCAAAGAGATGGGGCTGGAATGCCATATGTCAGTCCTTGATCTGCCCTCCAGTGACCCAAGGCAGGGCTGCGGGCCAGGAGCGATGGACAGAATCACTAGATGGTGGGATGGGACCTCCTGCAAGTCACACACATGTGAGTGCCACAACCCTCCTGCCGGCCTTGCCCAAGGGCTAAGGGCTCCAGGGAGCAGGGCTGCCTCTGTCCCTGCCCAGCCTCCTTTACCTAGTCTCATCTGGTCACTTACTTGGCTCTGTTGCCTAGGGAGTGGTTGCCAGCAGAGGACATGCCCCTTCATCCCTCCCAAGAAAACTCCTTTGCCCTGACGGAGATTCCTGCTAAGGGCTCAGTCCTCTTCCCTGAAGCCAGACTGTGGTTTATGTCTGGGTGCTGCTGGGTTCATCCCTTTCCTTTTGTGACATGGAGTTGCCTCATTCCCCATGACACCACCCCTCTGCATGAGGAAGTTTCCCGTCACCCCTGTCTCAGACTTTGATACCTTTACCTGCTGCTCACACAAAGCCCGTGGTGCTGGGTTCGGGTGCCCTCATTGTCAGCTGCCCAGGACCCATTCCCCGAACCTCACATCCGGGTACTCTTGCCTTCCCCTCCTATCTCAATGATCATGACCTTGGACATCTCTGCCAGGCCAAACCCCAAGGCTGGAACGCTCTTCAGCCATTTCTCCATTGCGGCTTCCTGGCTGTAGATTCAGGTTAGAGGTGAACCCAGAATACCTGAGACGTGACCCAGGAAGGATGGGTGCTGCTGGATATGAATGAGGGCCCGCAGTGGCTCCTTGGCGTGAGCACTGCTCAGACTCCTTTCCACTGCAGCCCCCTTTCCACATCCCCCTCCCGCACCAGACGACTTTGATCCAGACCCAGTGGACACTGCTTCATCTTGCAGTCAGTCCCTTTTCAACATGTTTCTGTTTCTTTCTGAAGAGGTGTCCTCCCTCCATAAGTCACGCTGTCTGTCCCTGGCCCTCCAGCCCACCTAGCCAACCACCCTTGTTGGTTTCCTTCTCAGACTTGCCACCTCTCCCTTCTGCCCCAAAATGCCATGCTCCTCTCCTGGAAACCACTTGAGTTGATTCAGTAAATCAACTTCAAATACTTGAAGACTCCCACCTTCTGTTCTCTGGCTCCTTCCTGCAGTCTATACCTACCGCCTCCTCTTCACCTCCTTCCCTTCCACACTTCCTTCCTGGGTAGCTCTGCCTGAAGCATTCCACTAGGATCATCTATTCCAAGGTCATGGACAGGCTACTGATGACCAAAGTTGGTTCCTTTTCTCCTTTCTTTCCTCCTTGAAGCCTGGCTCCCTTGGTCCCAGCAGCCCCTCAGTGGCCTGGTTCTCCTGTCCCCCTGCCCTTCCTCACCATTGCCCATTCCCTCATTCGTTCATTCAGCACAGGCCTTGCCGTCTGCCCCGAGTCAGCTCCGAGACACCTGAAGAGCCCTCCAGCCCTAACTGCTTTCCTCAGACTAGGTCCCGAGGCCTTTGTTGTTGCCTCTTCTTGCTGAGGCTTTCACTTCTAGGCAGATGTGGCCAATTGGTAGCTCCACCCCAACTTCCTTCTGCTGGGTGGAATGCAGGAGCTAGCTGTCCCCAGCTCACACTGTGACCTCAGAAAAATGCCTCTATTACTCGGGCCTCAGTTTCCTCGTCTTTAAGGGGCTCGGATGAGATTATTTCAGGGCCCTTTCCTATAATAAAATACTGTGACCACCAGCAAATCTTTTATGTCCTTCCCTGTCCTGCCACCAGCAGGAATGCTACATACCTGAGAATTCCTCCTCATCCTGGACCTTCGCTCCCCTTCCCAGGGGAGTTTCAGCTGTGCCCAGCTCAAACTGTTTTCTTGATCTAAAAAATGGAGGTAATCTAGGCTGGACACAGTGGCTCACGCCTGTAATCCCAGCACTTTGGGAGGCCGAGGTGGGTGGATCATTTGAGGTCAGGAGTTCGAGACCAGCCTGGCCAACATAGTGAAACCGCATCTCTACTAAAAATACAAAGCTGGGCGTGGTGGTGCGCCTTTCGCTCCGGAGGCTGAGGCAGGAGAATCGCTTGAACTCGGGAGGCAGAGGTTGCAGTGAGCCGAGATTGCACCACTGCACTCCAGCCTGGGCAACAGGGTGAGACTTTGTCTCAAAAATAAATAAATACATAAATACATACATACAAAAAATGGAGGTAATCATAGTTGCTACCTTGCTAGGAAGTCACAAGAATGAAATCAGATATGTTTGTGAGGTATGTGGCACAGAGCTTGGCACACTGTCTCAATAAATAACATATTACCACAGGCACACATGCCTGTGAGGCCTCCTTCTGAAACTTACATAAAGCTTCTTCTCACTAATTCCCACCTGGCAGTGTCCCTTGGTAACTGGCGTCCTCATCTCGGGTGTGCGTTTGTGGATGAAGCTGCTGAGGGACACTGTGAGACCCCCTGTCCCAGGCCCCCTCCCAAGGACCATCTCTCCTCAGCTCCAGGAGGATCCCTTGCATGGAAGAGAAGTGGCAGTTGGGCCCTTATGGGTGTGACTGTGTGCCCTACAAACCTCCCAAAGGATGAGTGTGCCTGGGATCCTGGTGCCCCAGGTGCCCCCAACTCCTCCCTTGGTGAAGCCTGAGAGCTTCAGAGATTAAAAGAGGGGCCACTTGGACACCTGAGAGGGAGGAGCATGAGGTTTCCCAGGAGAGCTATGCAGATGAGAAGAACGGTCCTTGGATCCTGGGCTGGCATCTGAGAGGAAGCAGGATGAACTTCTGTCCAAATGTTGGGCGCTTCCCCTGCTGCCACCCCTCACATCGCGACATCAGGCATAGGTTCTCTCTGCACTGGGTAGAGAGAGGACACCAAGGCCCCCAAGCCGTAGAGAGGCCTGGGGTCCTGGGCAAGGGCCAGGGAGCCGGTTTGCTCCTCGGCACCTTGGACGGTGTGAGCCCTGGGTGACTGAGCCCCTTTCATGCACCAGACGCTGCTCCAAGCACGGGCAGCTCAACCATCATCCCCGAGAGGAGCACTGTGAGTGGGGCTGGTTTTCTAACCCCTGCATCATGGATGAGGAAACCAACGCCCAGAGAGGCCAGCGGGCTTGCTTAAGGTCACACAGCCAGTTCATGGGGGAGGCAGGATTGGGACCCCAGCCCAGAGCCCTGAATCCTGCCCCCTTGACTAGCATGGTCTGTGCTGCAGGCCTTAAGGCTGGGCACCAGGCCTGGACGGCCTCCACTGGCAGGAATCACTGCCCATGGTATCACCCCAGGGCTGGAGGCAACCAGCAGCCCTCCCTTACCTGAAGTTGTGGAGACAAGGTCTTGGCCCTGCATCCCCAACTTGGCCCTTGTGCAGGAAAATTTGAGAGAATCGGCTGAAGGGCTAGAAGAGTGGCAGAAGGAAGGAGGCCCCGGCCTCCTAGGGGAGGGGCTTCCTAAGGGAGGCCAGACCCCAACCTCTCAGGACCCCACAGCTCCCTCAGGAAGAGCAACCCCAAGGGTGGCATCAGGGCAGCAGAAACAGTGGCCCCACCCTCAAGGGATGGGCGTAAGGACTGAAGGAGCCAGCCATAGCTGTGGAGTTGGGGTGGGGCCCCCCAGGGAACCCTGTGTTTGAGGGGGAGACACAGGCCTGCCCCGATCTAAGCAGAAAACAGCCCTTGCTATCAGGATCAGGTCTGATGAGGAAGACAAGCCCTGCTCTTCTGAAGTTCCAGTCTGATGAGGGACCACCAATGAGAAGACAGACGGCCCTGACCTCAGGAAGGAAGGTGGGTGAGAGAACATGAAGCAAGCTTTCTGTGTGGGGAGCCCACGGCTCCTAAGAGAGCTGAGGCAAGCATAAGACAGGGGAGGTGGAACCTCAGGGACTGGGGACTGTGCTCAAGGGAGAGGCAAGAGGTCTAACCAAGGCCGGGTGCCGGGGCTCACAGATGTAATCTAATCCCAGCACTTTGGGAGGCTGAGGCTGTAGGATCACTTGAGTCCAAGAGTTCGAGACTGACCTGGGCAGCATAAAAAGACCCCCATCTCTACAAAAAAAAAATTTGTTAGCCAAGCATTGGCCTCATGCCTGTAATCCCAGCACTTTGGGAGGCTGCGGTGAGTGGGTCTCTTGAGTCCAGGAGTTGAGACCAGCCAGGACAACATGATGAAACCCAATCTCTACAAAAAATACAAAAGTGCTGGGCATGGTGGCTCACACCTGTAATCCCAGCACTTTGGGAGGCCAAAGTGGGCAGATCACTTGAGGTCAGGAGTTCAAGACCAGTCTGGCCAACATGGTGAAACCCCATCTCTACTAAAAATACAAAAATTAGCCAGATGTGGTGGTGCACACCTGTAATACCAGCTACTCGAGAGGCTGAGGCAGGAGAATGCTGGAACCTGGTGGGAGGAGGAGGTTGCAGTGAGCCAAGATCACACCATTGCACTCCAGCCTGGGCAACAGAACAAGACTCCATCTCAAAAACAAAAACAAAAAAGCCAAGCTTGGTGACGCCACCTAGTCCCTGCTATTCGGGAGGCTGAGGCAGGAGATCACTTGAGCCCAAGAGGTCAAGGTTACAGGAAGCTATGATTGTGCCACTAGTTCTCCAGCCTGGGCAACAGAGAGAGACCCTCAAAAAATTAAAAAATAAGGTCTATCGCCTGCAATCCCAGCACTTTGGGAGGCTGAAGCAGGCAGACTGCTTGAGGCCAGGAGTTTGAGAACAGCCTGGCCAACATGGTGAAACCCCATCTCTACTAAATATACAAAAGTTAGTCAGGCATGGTGGTGCACACCTGTAATCCCAGCTACTTGGGAGGCTAAGGCAGGAGAGTCACTTGAACCCAGGAGAAGGAGGTTGCAGTGAGCCGAGATTGTGCCACTGCACTCCAGCCTGAGCAACAGAGTGAGATTCCATCTCAAAAAAAAAAAAAAAAAGGCTGGGTGCAGTGGGCTCACGCCTGTAATCCCAGCACTTTAGGAGGCCGAGGTGAGCAGATCACCTGAGGTCAGGAGTTCGAGACCAGCCTGACCGACATGGAGAAACCCCATCTCTACTAAAAATACAAAATTAACTGGGCATGGTGGCACATGCCTGTAATCCCAGCTACTTGGGAGGCTGAGGCAGGAGAATCGCTCAAACCGGGGAGGTGGAGGTTGCAGTGAGCTGAGATCATGCCATTGCACTCCAGCCTGGGCAACAAGAGCGAAACTCCATCTCAAAAAAGTCTAGGCCAGGCGCGGTGGCTCACACCTGTAATCCTAGCACTTTGGGAGGCAGGCAGATTGCCTGAATTTAGGAGGTTGAGAACAGCCTGCTCAACATGGTGAGATCCCATCTCTACTAAAAATACAAAAAATTAGCCGGGTGTGGTGACACACGCCTGTTGTCCTAGCTACTCAGGAGGCTGAGGCAAGAGAATCACTTGACCCCAGAGATGGAGGTTGAAGTGAGCTGAGATCTCGCCACTTTACTCCAGCCTGGGCGACAGAGCAACACTCTCCAAAAGAAAAAAATATATAGTAAGTTCTGGCCAGGCACGGTGGCTCATGCCTGTAATCCCAGCACTTTGGGAGGCCAAGGCGGGCGGATCACGAGGTCAGGAGATCGAGACCATCCTGGCTAACATGTGAAACCCCGTTGCTACTAAAAATACAAAAAAAAATGAGGCATGGTGGTGGGCACCTGTAGTCCCAGCTACTCAGGAGGCTGAGGCTGGAGAATGGTGTGAACCTGAGAGGCGGAGCTTGCAGTCAGCCGAAATCGCATTACTGCACTCCAGCCTGGGCAACAGAGGGAAACTCCGTCTCAAAACAGAACAAAACAAAAAGTAGTAAATTCTGGCCAGATCTGCTGGGAGTCAGGGAACCCAGGAATATAAGTGGCTACCGGGGCCAGGGAGCCATATGACTTAGTCCCCACTGGAACTAGCCCAGGGTGCCACCAGGGAGAGTCACTCTTAGGGCTCATCAGGTCTCCCCAACATGAAGTCTAGGGTCCCAGGGCCACCAATGTGGTAGGAACATGCCTCTGGTGAAGAGACCTGGACCACAGATTGGGCTTACTCTATGGTCTTGAACATGTCGGAGGATCCAGAATCTCCCAGCCCCGGGCCCCCACTGTGAAATGACAAACCTCACCCAGCCTACTGAGGGGCACTCCTGATCAGGACTTGCTGATGTGGCCCTGGGACATAGGCAGGCTGGAGCAGACAGCCACTTTCGTGTCTGGGGTGTGTGGTGAGGGTGCAAGGGACCAGATATACCAGTCCTCTCTGGTCCCAAATGGAGGGCAGAGGTGGAAGTAGGACTAGGGGTGGCTAAGAGGAGTGAGGCCCTAGAGTAGGGGACATGCCTCTCACTGACCAGCTGTGTGACTTTGGGAAGCTCACATAACCTCTCAGAGCCTCAGTTTCCCCCTCTGTAAAATGGGGAGCACAATCTCTCCCTCGGGACTCGTCATGAGTTTCCAGGAATACCACATAGTAGGCCCTCATTCCCAGGAGCCTCCTCGCGCCTACATCTTGGAGGAGGTTCTCGAGATGTCTGCAAAGCGAAGGAAGTATTGGCTCAGCCTTGCTGAGCATCTGGGTCTGGCATGGCAGGTGGTTGGGGGTGGGGGGAGTCACTTCGTTCCCTGCATTGATGTCAGCGCCTCCTGGGAAATCGCCTTCTCACCTCTCCTGGGCCTAAAATAGAGCGGGGGATGGGGGCATCACAAGCTAGAGGCAGTTCCCTCATCCCCAGCAGAGGCCCTGGGTCCTTGGGGAAGCAGAGGACCCAGGAAGGGGTTCCCTGCCTCCAATCTTGTTCTTCAGTGACTTGTGGTCCCCTAGCATGGGTACAAAAAAGGTTAGAGTGGGGACTTATCAGCTTTCCCACCTGCCATGCCCCACCACACCCCACATCATCTCAGGTACCTGGCCTTCAGCACCCCTAGCAGAAGTCTGAGGTCCCAGCCCTGCTATTGGGACTCATCATTCCCCAGGAGCTGGGTGGAGGGCACAGCTGGGGATGTAGGTTGGGAGGTCCAGTATTTTTGCAAACAGGGCAGCCTAGTCTCACCAGAGAGGGAATGCTGGGCGTCTCCAGAGTTGTCTTCTGCTCCTAAGGATTGGGATTAGCAAGGGAGGGGGAGCCATGGGGCATGCTAGCAGCATGTAAGTGATCTGGCTAGTTTATATTTTATCTAGGGGGAAGGACAGGGCGCCTGTGAGAGACTCAGGAACCCAGACGGAGATGCCAGCCCTTCCTGATGGTTGGAGTGACAGCGATCCCTGAAGCCCTCCTAGAGGCCGGGACATCTTTGGCGGGGAGAAGGAGCCGATGGGAAGGGGTCTGGACCGCGGGCTTGGGAGGACTCCTCAGTGACACGACCCGTAGCGAAGGTGCAAGAAATCCCAGAGGCGCGGAGCCTGGCGTTCGCCAAGAGCCTCTGCCCACCCCAACCCCAGCTTCCACAGCCTAGGGTCAAGTGGGGCGCTCCGGGCTGGGGCTGGGGCAGCCTCTCCAGGGGGTACCACGACCGAAGGGCGAAAGCGGG
>NW_012103032.1:1560922-1586378 GCF_000951045.1 Mandrillus leucophaeus
CCGACCGGCCAGCTCTGCAGGTCTCTGCGGGTTTGGGCGGATGGGGGGGCAGTCGTGACGGTTGGGCGGGCGTAAAGCTCCTGGCCCCCTCCCCGCGGGCTCTTGCCTCTGCAGGGCAGCCAGATCCTCCCCACCCGGATCGCCCTAGGGCTCCAGGGGCCACACCAGAGTGGGGGATGCAGCTTGTCCCCCCCTTTCCCAAGTCTCCTGCCCCAGGATGGGCAGCTGCCTGCAGCCATGGCCTTGTTTCCCCAGGTCTTGGGACCGAAGGTTCTGCTGGAGCTCTGCGATGGGGGCGCTTACCCCAGCTGGGGGGCCCAGGAGCCCCTGAGGTCACGGAACCCAGCCGTCTGGTCAGGGAGAGCTCGGGGGGAGAGGTCCGAAAGCAGCAACTGGACACCAGGGTCCGCCAGGAGCCACCAGGGGGCCCGGTGAGTGTGGCTGGGTGGTGAGACCAGGGGCTAAAGCAGGCCTTAGAGCCCCTGAGAGCCCACGGGGTAGCCAGGGCTGGAGCCCTCCTCAGCAGCTGCCCCGCAGAGTCCCCTTCCGTACAGTGGGCTATCAGGTGGGTGCTGGAGCCCACTGGTGGGGATCCCAGGACTGCCCAACCCCAAGGCCCCCTCCCATTATTGCAGGCCCCCTGTCCTCAGTGTTCAGGGACCCCTAATGCCTAGGTCTCAGGCCCGCTTTGGGTCAGCCTTCCAATGGCCCCCTGCTTCGCTCTCGCCAAAGCTAGTGGTTCTGCTCAAAACAGGGCTTGGATGGGGCAAGTGCGGGGGCAGGGAGAGGCAGCCCAGATTCCAGTCAGGGATTAGGGTTCCCAGGTTCTCATCACAGCCACCTCAGTGGGCTTTCTTGGAACAGCTTAGTGCTTGCTGCTGCCTCAGTTTCCACACAGTGCCCAGATAGGCTTGTTGTTCTCCTTCCTGTCCTGGCTGAAGGTGGGGCCTTGGAAAATAACTCGAGGCCCCAAGCCAGCTCTACCTGCCTGCCCACTGTCCCTTTCAGCTGCCAAGCCCCACCTGCCTCCCAGAGGAAGGTTAGGCATGAAGGAGATTAATTGCAATTAATAATTAATTAATATCATGTGAATAATAATCACCCAGATGGAATATTCATTCAGCACGCCCCAGTGCTCCAAGAGCTGGAGCTGAAAGTGAGCCAGGCCAACAGGGCAGCAGAGGGCGGGTTGGCCGGCAAAGGCCCGGCACAAACAGGAGGTGTAGGGGAGAGACCCAGAGGAGGGGTACAACTGAGGCCTGGAAAGTTTTGGCAGCTGGGAATGGTGGGAGGTAAATTGGGCTGGGCAGAGGGAGGAAGGAGGGAAACGGAGGCTAACATTACGGACATCTGTCAGACTGGCATCTGGCCCTGCCTAATGTACTTGGTTAAAAGCCCTTAAGGGAGGGGAGCAGAGGGGGATGCGGGGTGGTACAGGGGTGGGGAATACTGATGAAATGGATGGAGCAGGAAGGGAGCATGCATAATAGATGGACCATCACTCAGGGCCGTGCAGAGGGGCAGGGGGAGGGGGCTAATGGTCCGAGGCCCGCGGGCACTGGGGGTGGGGTGGTGGGTGGAAGCTGCCTTCAGTGACTGCCCAGGCTCCCTGGGAGGTGCGTGGTCCCAGGGCCAGGGATGGGGTGTCCTGGCCACTGAGTCTGGCTGTCTTGCCTGGTGTCACTCGCTACCTGTGAACTGTGAACCCCATGGTTACACTGTGGAGGAACTGATGGTCCACCCGACTGCTGGGACTCTGGCTTGTGCTTTAAGGGATATGCAGATTGAGTCATGGAGGGATGCCACCGTGGGGTCAGGGGACAGAGACGAGGGAAAGCCTGGAGTCAGGTAGGGATGAAAAGTCAGGTATTCCAACTGGACAGGTCGCTCCTTCAGCCGGACCCTTTCTGAGCAGAGACAGAGGCGGCAAAGGGTAGGAGGTTCTGGGCTGTGGTGGTGTCTGCAGCTGCGTGGGAAGGTCAGGATGGGTGCAGTTGAACTGGTTAGGCTGGGGGTCTCTGTGTTCTTCTGCAGGTGAGTGGGTGCATGTGAGTTGTGTGTGTGATCCACCGATTCCAGATACTTCTGAGGGGTGTCTAAGAGCCTGGGGGGAGGAAATGGAGTTCCGTGGATCTGCCAGGCAGTGATTATCTCCAATTTTGGGGTCTTCTGGGATTGAGACTTCCTAGGGCCCTCGTGGCAACCTCCTCAAGGGACTTGTTTGGGGCCCTGTCTTATCTGTGCCTCAATTTCCCCTGAGGTCCCAAAGCTGTGGACTTCTATGGGCCACTCTGCCAAGCTTTGTATGCACTTTACATCACTTATTTCTCACAACTTTGTAAGGCTTGTAACTTTGTGTGTGTGTGTGTGTGTGTGTGTGTGTGTGAGATGGAGTTTCACTCTTGTTGTCCAGGCTGGAGTGCAATGGTGTGATCTCTGCTCACCCCAACCTCCACCTCCTGGGTTCAAGCGATTCTCCTGCCTCAGCGTCCCGAGTAGCTGGGATTACAGGCGTGCACCACCACGCCTGGCTAATTTTTTGTATTTTTAGTAGAGATGGGGTTTCTCCATCTCTGGTCAGGCTGGTCTCGAACTCCCGACCTCAGGTGATCCGCCCACCTCAGCCTCCCAAAGTGCTGGGATTACAGGCATGAGCCACTGTGCCCGGCAGCTTATAACTCTGGTCAGCCCCATTTTGCAGATGAGCAAACTAAGGCTCAGAGGGATGAAGTAAATTGCCCGAAGTCAATCAGATCTTAAGCAGTGGAGCTGGGAGTTTTCTCCACACCAGGGCACTTCCCAGTTCTGCCTCCAGGGCTCTCTGGATTTGGGTCCAGGAGGCAGTCTCCCAACTCCACCCAGAGCAAGGAGACAAAAAGACACATCCAGAATATTTTCCCTAATGGGAAGGAGATATGGCAAACCCTCAATCTCCTGCCTGGCATTTCTCCCGGGGTTAGAGCGCTTTTGGCCTCAGAGCCACGGAGTCTGATGGTGGATTCAGTGCGAACTTGAGCCTGTGCGTGTCCTAGCCAGAAGTACCCTAGCCGAGCACTGCTTGGGTTTTGCCTTAACTTACTGCCCTGGTTTGGAACTTCAGGCTCAACTGGTGTTGAGCTGGCAGCAAGATCTCTGGTCATGTATCAAGTCCAGGGGCACATGCTGGCTGGCAGGGCCTGGAGCGCTGAGCCGCTGTGGCTTTGGGCTGGTCGCTTGACTTTTCGGAGCCCCAGTTTCCTGTTGCCTAAAATCAGGATGGTAACATATCTCAGTCCCACCTACTCTCAGGAGGTGGTGATGGGAAAGGGCTTTATGTGCTGAGGATTCCTGGCTTGATGGGGGCGAGGGTGGGGGTGCGGCTGGGACAGAGGAAGAGTTACAGTGGTTGGGAAGGAATTAGAAGCTGGAGAAATTAGGCTAGGTGCATTGGCTCACAGTGGCCAAGGTTAGGGGATTGCTTGAGACCAGGAGTTTAAGACTAGCCTGGGCAACATCATGAGACCCCCGTCTCTACCAAAAAAAAAATTACACAAGCATGGTGGTGCGCACCTGTAGTCCCAGCTACTCGGGAGGCTGAGGCTGCAGGATCGCTTGAGTCCAAGAGTTCAAGGCTGCAGTGAGCTATGGTTGCACCACTGCACTCCAACCTGGGCTACAGAGTGAGATCCTGTCTCACACAACACAACAACGACAACAGAAAGAACGAGGTAGAGAAATTGTAATTATTGACTAGGCCTTTTTGCAGCAGGCACTCCTTTACGTGTAATTATTTAATCTTCAACACAGCTCCCAGAGGTGGGGCTGTTACTCCCATCTCGCAGATGGAGAAACAGGCACAGAGAGGCAACGTAACTGCCCCAAGTGACACAGCACTTGAGCACGGAGTCAAGACTGATCCCCAAAGCAGGGCTCTCACTCAGCGCACTGCCACTTCTTGCTCTGGGCTGACGGGAAGAGAGACACAGACGCACCCTTGCCCTCTCTCTGCCACTGCACGCAACCCCCTCACTTCTGTCCAGCCTGGAAGCAGGCTAGGCCTGAGGCCCAGAGAAGTGGGGGAGCTTCTGGGAGGGCAGAAACCTGTGGTCCCAGGGAGCCTGCAGCTGAGGCGTGGTACAGGTCAGACAAAACTACCATGTACAGTTGGGCTGGTTGTTCACTGGACTAGGGTGACTGGGCAAGGGGTAAGTGAGCTGAATGCAATCCGTGGGCTTATGGGGCCACATGCATTCTGACTTGCAGGGGGACCCCATTTTCTTTCTTTTTTTTTTTTTTTTTTCCAGAGTCTCGCTCTGTCACCCAGGCTGGAGTGCAGCAGCATGATCTGGGCTCACTGGAACCTCTGCCTCCCAGCAAGGGAGCGATTCTTGTGCCTCAGCCTCCTGAGTAGCTGGGATTACAGGCGTACACCACCGCTTCCAGCTAATTTTTGTATTTTTAATAGAGACGGGGTTTCACCATGTTGGCCAAACGGGTCTCGAACTCCTGACCTCAAGTGATCCACCAGCCTCAGCCTCCCAAAGTGCTGGAATTACAGGCGTGAGCCACCTCACCTGGCCTTGGGACCCCTTTTTCTGATTCGCACCAGGCTGCTGTGTGGGTTATGCCTGCCCCCGGGGCGACCCAGACTCCTTGGGAACAAGGAGAGAGCAGGACATGGGGAGGTGATTAGGGTCAGGGGTGAGGAGGTCGCAGACCTGGTACATAGAAGCTCATCTGAGCCAGCTAGGGGAGGAGCGCCTCAGTCTCTGGGGTAAGCTCTTGCGAGAGCTGCCCAGGCCAACATTTACTGAAAACGCCACCCTAGAAGCCCTCCACCGTGGGCGTGTGCTGCAACAGTGTTTGTGTTTTCTTCCTGCAGAAAGGTGGAAGGCAGTTGAATAAGGCTCGCCCCCAGCTCTTGAAGATGGGCCGGCAGGGTGCCACAGGGGGACCAGGGTCTGTGCCTGGGGCCCTGATACCCCACTAGAGCCAAGGCCACGTTATAGTGTGTGTGGCCAAAGTTGCGGCTCTCTCCTAGGTTGGGGCAGGCAGCTAGAAGCCAGGGCTAGGATATGTGCTGGGCCCAGCTTGTTCCCAGGAGGGAGGTGGGGGCATAAACTGAGCCCTGCCATGCCAGAGAGTTGAGCAGGCTCAGTTTTGGTGTTAGAGGCTGCACACTGTGGCTTTGAGGTGGCACAGCCTTAGTGCAGGTCCTGCTCCCCTGCTTCTGACTGTGTGACCTGAGCCAGCCACTTAGCCCCCTAAACCACAACTTCCTCATTCGTAAAATGGGAATATGCTCATAGTTCCCATCTCTCAGGCTGCTATGAGGACTTTAGATGACGAATGTCAGGAGTCCAGCCTGAGATCTGGCAAAATAGCCGATGGTCAACATCTCTGAGTGTCCAGGTAGGGTGCTGGGCCCTGGTGCTGGCATGAGGGCTGGGTATGAGAAACAGGAGCCAGGATATTTAGGGCTTACCTGTCAGGCTCAGGCGGGGTCCAGGGGAGAAACTACATGAGCAGGACTCTGGCCTGTGGGCTTGGCCTCACCCAAGCACCCTCCCGGCTGCCTAGAGGGACTCAGCTGTCCAGAGTCTGTTCCCAGAGGGACTGATGACCCTGTAAGGAGGTGGCTCTGTTCTCAAAAATGTAGGTCAAATCCCATCATTGGAAATTCGTCTGGATGTTCTCATTGTCTGGGAATCCCGCTGCCCTCTTGATAAATGGAGCACCCAACGCATTGCCAGGGGCGGGTAGGGGGAGCTGGCAGGTGGGTGGGGGGGGGGTCTCTCCCAGCTGGGACATACTCCCAGGCGGAGCTCCTGCCTCTCCGGCTCCTCCCCAGTTTGCAGCCACCCGGCCCACAAGGTGGTGGTATCTCCTTGTGGGAGGAGATTCCAGAAAGACATCCTCAGGTGAGACACCTGACAGGTAAATCACACCATCCACCCAGATCTGGAGCATAAGGCCACTGTTCTGGCATGTCCCTGTCACAGTAGGTGATCCAAAGAGGTCGTTTATCCAGTTCCTCAAAGCCCTGTTCAGCTGGAACATTTACACTTCCTTCTTCTTATTGACCCTTATGATAACACATTCAAAAGGGCTTTTATTTAATCCTCACAACAATCCTGGTTTTTCTTTTCCTTTTTTTCTGTAGAGACAGAGTTTTTTGCTGTGTCGCCCAGGCTGGAGTGCAGTGGCACGATCTTGGCCCACTGCAACCTCCGCCTCCCAGGTTCAAGCAAATCCCCTGCCTCAGCCTCCCGAGTAACTGGGATTACAGGCACGCACTGCGACGCCCGGCTAATTTCTTTTGTATTTGAGTAGAGACAGGGTTTCACCACGTTACCCAGGCTGGTCTCGAAACTCCTGAGATCAGGCAATCCGCCCACCTTGGCCTCCCAAAGTGACAGGATTACAGGCGCAAGCCACCGCTCCTGGCCAACAATTCTGTTTTACCGAGGGGAAAACTGAGGCCGGGGGCATGAAGCAGCTTATCTCAGGCCTTGCGATGCCTTTCCATTCAATGTGAGTGTTGAGCCCGTGGGCAGGGAAAAAAGCAGGCATAGCCCTTGCTCCAGGGGACTAAAGGTCGCCCACCTGAAAAGCCAAATCAGTGATCAAGTAAGTGTATGTCTACTGTGTGCTTAAAGGCCCAGAGGCAGAGGGCGCCAAAGCCCTGCATGGGTTGGCAGGTGCAGGCCGTGCAGGTGAGGGTGGGGAGGAGAGGGAGGTCAGGGCAGGAGTTTGGAGTCAGCACATGAGGGGCTGTGCCTGGAGGTGGTGGGGAGCAATGGTCTCCCTTCTCGAATTTCCTGGAGCATTTGGGAATCCTAAAGCTTCTTAGCCCCCTTCCTAAGACTATGTGTCTGTAGGTCTGGGGCAGAGCCCAGGCACCTGTATTTGTGCTTCTGGGTATTCAGTAGAATCTTTGCCTTTCTCTCTCTGCACCCCGCATCTGGTACAGAGAGGACGAGGCACCGTCCCTGTGAAGCAGATGTCTAGGAGACTGGGTGGGCCAGCCAGAGAGGAGACTCAGGTGGAAGGGGTGGTCACCCCTGCCAGGCGGTCACAGCTGTTGTGACAACCGAACTCCAGCCCCAGGGTGAGATCCAGCCCCACACCTCCCCAGCCACCCAGCCATGACCCTGGGTCAGTCACCTCCAGGTGTCTCCCTGAGCCTCATCCTGGCATTTGTAAAATGAGGACCAGACAGCCTGGGCAGGCTGAGATCAAATGAGCTGGAGCATGTGAGAGCCTGGGCAGCCGGGGGAGCAAGAGACAAGTGCAGGGCACAGGGTCAGCTGAGGGCTGGTGTGACCTCAAGACGAAAAGGCCCCTCCCCCCAGGGATGGAGGGACAATGGGATGAGGTCAGAGGCAGGGCAGGGGTACAAAGCAGGGCCAGGCAGGGAACTCTGTTTGGCTTTGATAGAGCATTGACTCAGGCCAGACACGGAGGCTCAAGTCTGTAATCCCAGCATTTTGGGAGGCTGAGGCGGGAGGATGGCTTGAGCCCAGGAGTTCAAGATCAGCCTGGGCAACATAGTGAGATCCCATCTCTAAAAACTTAATTAATTTTTAAAAAAGAACATTCGCCGGGCAGGGTGGCTCACACCTGCAATGCCAATACTTTGGGATGCCAACGGTGGATCACAAGGTCAGGAGTTAAAGACCAGCCTGGACAAGATGGTGAAACCCTGTCTTTACTAAAAATACAAAAAAATTAGCCAGGCATGGTGCCTATAATCCCAGCTACTCGGGAGGCTAAGGCAGAGAATTGCTTGAACCCAGGAGGCAGAGGTTGCATTGAGCTGAGATCGCACCACTATACTACAGCCTGGGCGACAGAGTGAGACTCCATCTCAAAAAAAAAAAAAAAAAGAACATTATTGGCCTACAGCTGGGCTTGGGGCGGTGCCAGGGCCCGGGCCACAGAGATTCTGGGGACTGAGATAGATCTGTCTGACCCATCTCTTCCCTCAGACTAGGGACAGAGTTGTGTCCCCACATGGGGCCAGGCCAGGCAAACATGCCTTGGTATGTGGTCTCTCTCTCTCTCCCACTGCCTTTTGGGGACTCTCCCAGCCCCTTCCTGGGCCACCTCCAGCCATGCCCAGCCCCCAGCCCCACCTGCCCCGGCACTGCCCCAGGGGCTTATCTGGTCTAAGCCCTGTGTCCCGCTGGGGCAGGGGACAGCCCACCCCTGAAGTTCAGCTGCACCAGGTGGGGAAGGGGTGTGAGAGCTCAGCAGGCGGCAGGAGGTGGTAGACAAGGAGGGTCCTAAAGTATCTGGCCTTGCTCCCCTGTCAGCTGGGGCTTTCCCCAGAATTGGGGCTGGCTTGGCCTCTACAGAGAGGAAGCAGGCTCGATGGGATGGCTCACAGACCTCCTGAGTGAGGGAGATTCTGTTGGTGCCAGGGCAGACTCTGCCGGAATCTCCAGGCCCAGGACGGCCCCACTACACAGCCAACCTCCTGGCCTCGCATCTGGGCTCATCTGACCATTTTCAGTGGGAAAATCTGAGGCTCGGAGAGGTTGCTGGGTCATCCCTGAGGCTGCACGGTGAGAGAGCGGCATCGGGGCAAGGGATCTGGCAGGCTGCTCCTCTAGGCAGCTGTGGAGGGGGCTGGCATAGGGGCTTGTTGGTGGAGGGCAGATAGAACAAGCAGGAACAGTCCCGGGGGCAGGGGAAGGCCAGGATGGTTCAGGCCATGGGCCGGGAAGAGGATGTGGCGACTCCTTGTCCTTGACTTTCTATTTCGGGCTGATCGATGCTCTAGGGGCTCAGGATGGAACTGGGAGCCTTGGTCAGCCTGGAATAGGATGAGTCGGTGTCCTTGGGGCGCAGAGGTCTGCTCACCCAGGCCCTGGCCGTTGGCCCCCACCTTGGTCCTCTCTCAGGACCTCTCATGGACACTGGGCCCACTTCCCTTTTACCCCACCTTTGAGGTGAGACAGCCCTAGAAGCAGACTCCCTAGCTCCACCACTTTTTAGCTGTGTGACCTTGGGCAAGTTAGTCAGCCCCACTGTGCCTGTCCCCTATCTTTCAGATGGGAATGGCAGTAATCTATCCCATAGGGTTGCTGTGAATATCAAACGAGGCGATACTCATAGTGTTTAGACCAGGGTCTGGCACACAAGAAGTGCTCGGTAAAGATTAGCAGTGATGAGGTGGTTGAGGAGGAAGAACGACAAGGCACAGGCTATGGATTTCATGACCGTGATCTTGGGGCTGTCTTCCTTCCTGCAACCTGCCGTCCCCACCACCAAAGCCAGGCGGCGAACAAAAGCCTCCCATCTGCAGGGCAGAGTGGGTGACCCTCATGTGGGGGGTCTGGAGTCAGTCTTCTGGAATGAACAAGGGGTAGGGAGAAGGCCCCACTCCTGAGTCCTCTCAGCCCTTCCTGGGCCCTGGGGTTGCCGTGATCCGGGCGTCCTCGAGCGCCCAGGCCTGGGGGGCCGCCATCTTGCTCAGGCCTGGTGCATTGCCATGGCAACCTGGAGCCTCCAGCCTCACTGCACTTTGAAAAATTTATCAGGAAAACTTCCGTGTTTAAAAATTAACCATGGGATTGAAATATTAAAGATGAGCTGCTTTGGGCAAGGCAGAGGGCAATGGATTTGGGGGTAGAGGAGCCAAGTCCTTCCTCCCAACAGGATGGCACCCGCCTGTCGCCCAGTTTCCAGAGGTGCAACCATCCATTCCCACCCACTCGCCCCTGTCTGAGGCCTCCTATGTAGATAGAGGCTGGCGCCAGGGTAGGGGAACAGGCAGCAAGGGTCCTGTCTCCCACTTCCTGTTTGTCCTTTCCCCATGATACTCCTGGGGCCCTCCTGTTACTCTGCCTGATGGTGGGGTGCCCCTCACCGGCCAGGAGAGCATAATGAGGCAGAGGGCTGGCGGGGCTGGCCCTCTCCATCCCGACCGCACCTGCAGCCCAGCCCCCCGATGCACAAGTAAGTGCCCAGGCCCAGAGGGCAGAAAGGGGGCTGTGCTCAGGGCTGAGCACTCCTGCCTCTGCCCACTAGTGAAGGAGCAGGGTCGTGGAGGAAGAGGAGCTTGGGCAAAGCATCTCGTCCCCAAATCAATGGTCCCCTCAGCTGCTAGGGCTGGCCACCCCCTCCCAGGGCTACTGTCTGTCTCGGGGTCCCCCCGACTCCCACCTTCAGGCCTCCCTGAGTTGACTCCCCCTCTGCCCTCCCCCCACACCAGCCTGTCCATCTGGCCCAGGTGAGTTTCGTCATCCCAGCCTTCAACTCAAACTTCACCCTGGACCTGGAGCTGAACCAGTGAGTGTGGCCTTGAGCCCAGGAGGAAGGGTGGTGGTGGGGTGGGGGAGGCATGGCGAGGGCCTGGCTGCTGGGGGGCTGGGGATTGGGCCAGGGCAGGGGGTACCTGGATCCTGAGCTGGGGCGGGCCCCAAGCCAGACCTCACCTCGCCCGTGACCCCCCTTCCTGCTGCCCCCTCTGTCTCAGCCACCTCCTCTCCTCGCAATACGTGGAGCGCCACTTCAGCCGGGAGGGAACAACCCAGCACAGCACCGTGAGTGCCTCTGCAGGGACCGGGGCCAGGGGTGGAAGGGAGGTGCTGTTTCTTTGGCTCTGTGGTCACAGGTATAGGGACAGGTGGCTGCTAGAGATGGGGTCCTGGGCCTGGCCCCTCGGCACCTTCCCTCTCTCCCGACCCGAGAGGCTCTGAACGTGGACAGTGGGCAGCTTGAGTGCATGGGGCCCCGAGCTCCCCTCACTTGGCCCCAGAGCTCTGACTCCCAGCCAGCCCACCTGCCTTGCGTGGGGCCTACAGGGACCCTCATTGTTCCGAGCCGGCTGCCAGGAATCCCCCTCTCCAGACTCTCCTGAGAGGGGCAGCTGAGGAAAGGCCCTTCTTACTCAGTACCAAGGCCCCGGAAAATCCCAGCTGCCTGGGACACCAGGGTCCCAGCCCTGCAGGCTCTAGAGTCTGAAAATGAATGAGTGTCTATAAATAGCCTGTCTCACCCCCCCCACCCCCCACCGCCTGTTCAGTAACTGGAGCACAAGTAATTCTGCAGGAGGCAGAGCTGGAGGGGGAGGGTGCCGCTGGTCCCCCCAGCCCCAACCCACAAGTCTGGCCTGGAGGACACGTGCTGCCCATCACTCCTCAGCCAACCACAGGCCCAGGGTCGTCCTGGGAGGCAGTGCATGAGGTTGTGTGTGATGTTAGGGGCGAGTACATGATTAAATGAGATAATATATGGTTAGTACACAGAGCAGTGCTGGGCACATGGTAGGTGCTAAATAAATGCTGCCTGTTATTCTCAAAGGAGTCTGATCCCTTCCCCAGCCCCAGCAAATGGCTAGGAACCCTTGCTGTAGGCCAGGCTCCTATAATCCCATCACTGGGAGGCTGAGGTGGGCAGATCACCTAAGGTCAGGAGTTCAAGACCAGCCTGGCCAACATGGTGAAACACCATCTCTACTAAAAATACAAAATTAACCAGGTGTGGTGGTGCATGTCTGTAATACCAGCCACTCAGGAGGCTGAGGCAGGAGAATTGTTTGAACCTAGGAGGCAGAGGTTGCAGTGAGCTGAGATCATGCCATTGCTCTCCAGCCTGGGGAACAAGAGCGAAACTCCATCTCAAAAAACAAACAAACAAATAAATAAATAGAAAAATTAGGCTGGGCACAATGGCTCACGCCTGTAATCCCAGCACATTAGGAGGCCGAGGCGGGTGGATCACGAGGTCAGGAGTTTGAGACCAGGCTGGCTAAGATGGTGAAACCCCATCTCTACTAAAAATACAAAAATTAGCTGGGCATGGTGGCACGGGCCTGTAATCCCAGCTACTTGGGAGGCTGAGGCAGAAGAATCGCTTGAAACCAGGAGGTGGAGGTTGCAGTGAGCTGAGATCGTGCCATTGCACTCCAGCCTGGACAAAAAGAGCAAAACTCCGTCTTATAAAAAAAAAAAAAGAAAGAAAGAAAGAAAAATTAGCTATATTTGGTGGCACTTGCCTGTAATCCCAGCTACTTGGGAGGCTGAGGCATGAGAATGGCTTGAATCCGGGAGGCAGAGGGTACAGTGAACCAAGATTGCACCACTGCACTCCAGCCTGGGCAACAGAGCGAGACCCTGTCTCAAAAAAACAAAAAAACAACAACAAAAAAAACAAACCTTTGCTACAGTCCAGCTTCCTCATTTTATAGATGAAGTGAAGGAGGCCCAGAGAGGGCTAGGAACTTGCCCAGGGTGGCACAACAGATTAGGAGCACCACTCATCTAGAAACAGGCCCCAGAGCCCCAGGTGTACTTGGGGATTGTGGCCACCTACACACAGGGCAGCTTCAGTGGCCCCCAAAAAGCCTTGAGGCTGTCAGCTGCCCCCAGCCTCATGCCAGCGTTCTGCTCACTGTTCTGCTCCTCCAGGGGGCTGGAGACCACTGCTACTACCAGGGGAAGCTCCGGGGGAACCTGCACTCCTTCGCTGCCCTCTCCACCTGCCAGGGGCTGCAGTGAGTACCGGGAGGGGCCAGGCAGCTGGGAGAAGCCTCCGGCCCAGGCCTGGGGACGGTGGGGAGCTGCGCCTCTCTCTCCACAGTGGGGTCTTCTCTGATGGGAACTTGACTTACATTGTGGAGCCCCAAGACATGGCTGGACCTTGGGGAGCCCCTCAGGTAAGCCCCGCACAGCCCCTTGCCGTCCTCTCTGGTGGCTCTGCCAAGCTTGTCCCAACAGCTGTTGCTGCCACCTCTTCCTCCTCCTGCTCCTCCCTCAGTAACCTCAGCTTCACTGCCCTCTTCAGTGACCCCAGCTCTGGTTCCCTCCCTCCTGTGCCCCAGCTCCCCCTGTGCCCCCAGCTCCAATGTCCCTTCTGTCCCCTAAGTGACCTCCCATTGGGCTCCAATGTCCTTTGCCCCTGTCTCTCAGAGTGCCCCCAGGTCTTGACCCCGGAATCTGAGTATCTGGGAGATCAGATCCGACATGGGAGCTCTGGCCAGTTCTGGGTCACACCAGGATGGGATGGGGGTGAGGACTGGATCTGGCCCCCCCAAGTGGGCCTGGAGCAGACCCAGTTGGCACCCCAAGAACTAATTTCCCCTCATTGCAGGGACCCCTTCCCCACCTCATTTACCGGACCCCTCTCCTCCCAGATCCCCTCGGATGCAGGGAACTAGGTAAGGGAGGGAAGGGGGGTGGGGAGGGGCCGGCTGTGCCCCCCTCACCTGCCCCCTCCCCACAGGCTGCCTGTTTGCTGTGCCTGCCCAGTCGGCTCCTCCAAACCGGCCGAGGCTGAGAAGGAAAAGGCAGGTACGGGGGCCCGCACAGACCTCGGGCTGCAGAGACCTCAGGCTGCACAGACCTCAGGCTGCAGAGAGACCTCGGGCCATGGCCCAGAGCAGGAGGGCACCCCCATCCATGGCTGGGGCAAAGGAGGGCTCAGATGGATGTGGCTGGGGACCAGGGACTGTGTCTGGGAGAAGCCCCCACCCCTTCCCTAATGCTGGCATCTACAGAGGTCACATCCTGGGCAAACCGAGGCTGCCTGCCCTCATTCCAAAGCTGAGGAAGGACGGCACCCTCTGCCAGTGGGGAGCTGGCACTGTCCCTGGCTGGAGTTCAGACCCCCCCCATCCCCATGGCTTGGCCATGAGATCAGTCAGACATGGAAGGGACTGATTCCAAGTGCCCACCCACCCCCCAGGTCCGCCGGGGCCACCCTACCGTGCACAGTGAGACCAAGTACGTGGAGCTAATTGTGATCAACGACCACCAGCTGGTGAGTGTCAGGGCAGGGATGGGGGGTGACACTGGGAGGAGGCCCCAGAGGAGCCTCGCCCTCCTCGCACTCTTCTCTCTCCCAGTTCGAGCAGATGCGACAGTCGGTGGTCCTCACCAGCAACTTTGCCAAGTCCGTGGTGAACCTGGCTGACGTGGTAAGCAGCTGTACCTCCCTCCTTCCCTCTTCCTTATGGCCCCCACCCCATCACACACATCAGGGGGCACCGTCAGCCCCTGGCTCCCACTTCCTGGAGAGACAGGTCCTCCTCCAGCCCTGGCCCCAACACCCACTCCCACCCTCCAGCCCCCTCATCTTCTACCCAGATATACAAGGAGCAGCTCAACACTCGCATCGTCCTGGTTGCCATGGAAACATGGGCAGATGGGGACAAGATCCAGGTGCAGGATGACCTCCTGGAGACCCTGGCCCGGCTCATGGTCTACCGACGGGAGGGTCTGCCTGAGCCTAGCGATGCCACCCACCTCTTCTCGTGAGTCCCCCACCCCACACCTCCTGCCAGCCTCTGCTAGTTGCTACAGTGCTTAGGGTTACTTAACACCTGCCCTGTGCCAGGTGCTCCTCTCAGTGTCTGGGGACTGGGCTCACCTTGCACCTGCCACCTCCCCCCAGCCACGTGCAACAGGCTGGGCATCATCCCCTGAATCTGAGGTTGATGCCCTTGTCTTAGCCCTGGTGGTCCTCTTCTGTCTCTCACCTTCTCTTAGTTCTGTCTTTCCCCTTTTAAACTGTCCCAGCATCCCTTCCTCAGGGATCCAGTGCCCTGGTAGCAGAAAAAATCTAATAAAAGGGCCTTGCAACTAGACATGGTCTACTAGGAGCCTCTCCTTTGCCTTATGGGCAAAAGAACCCAAGAAGGGGCCGGGCGCGATGGCTCATGCCTGTAATCCCAGCACTTTCGGAGGCCAAGGCAGGTGGATCATTTCAGGTTAGGAGTTTAAGACCAGCCTGGCCAACATGGTGAAACCCCATCTCAAAATACAAAAATTAGCCGGGCGTGGTGGTGTGCACCTGTAGTCCCAGCTACTCGGGAGGCTGAGGCAGGAGGTGGAGATTGCAGTGAGCCAAGATGGTGCCACTGCACTCCAACCTGGACCACAAGAGTGAAACTCTGTCTCAAATGAAAAAAAAGAAAGAAAGAAAGAAAAAGAAAAGAAAACAAGAACCCAAGGAGGCGGGGAAGGGTCTTGCCTGGGGTCACCAAGGCTGAGGTAAAGGGCCGGGCTCATCTCCCGAGGAAGGACTCTAGTGTGCGGGGCTCCCTAAGGCACCACCACCACCCGGGGAGCCACAGGGGAGGCCAGCAGGCCATCCTGACAGTGCACTGCCTTCCAGGGGCAGGACTTTCCAGAGCACCAGCAGCGGGGCAGCCTACGTGGGGGGCATCTGCTCCCTGTCCCGGGGCGGGGGTGTGAACGAGGTGAGCAGTGAGGGGACATGGCTGGGGTGGCGGCTGAGGGAAAGGGGCTTCAGGGGCACGACGTGCCTGTTGGAAGATGTAGACATCTGTGCCCCATCTTCCCCACCCCCAGTACGGCAACATGGGGGCGATGGCCGTGACCCTTGCCCAGACGCTGGGGCAGAACCTGGGCATGATGTGGAACAAACACCGGAGCTCGGCAGGTATCCGCCCCCCGGAAGCCCCCGTGTGGCCCACGCCCAGCAGCTCTGGAACGCGGAGGGTGTCAGTGGGAGGGGTGGTCCTTGGCCTCCCTCATATCCGCCTGGCTCACCCCTCAGGGGACTGCAAGTGTCCGGACATCTGGCTGGGCTGTATCATGGAGGACACTGGGTGAGTTCTTGGACAAACCGGGGGAAGGTCTTGGGCGAGGGGAGTCTTAGAGCGAGCATCGTTTGGCAGTCTGGACCAGGGGGCTCAAGAGGCCCACCTCACAGAACCACTCAGGGTCCCAGGAAGCCCAGTTTTCCGCAAACACTGCCCCGGGAGACCCAGATTTCCCTGCTGGGACACCAAAACCAGCCAGGCTGCAGTGCGCACCGTGGCCACTGGGCGCCGCCCAAGCCTCGCATGGAGACACCTTCCCTCCAGCGCGGCTGCGAGTCCCCAGGTTCAGCGGAGGGGACGGGAGCGACAGGGACAGGCGGGAGGATTCTGGTGCAATCCCGGGGAAGATCCTCCGCCTCCTCGCGATGGTGACCAAGTCCCCCAGTGTACCCCCTCCCCAGCCTTGAGACGGGTGAGGGTGGGTTGGAAGGGAGCAGCCAGCGGCACCTCCCCTCGCCCTATCCAGATTCTACCTGCCCCGCAAGTTCTCGCGCTGCAGCATCGACGAGTACAACCAGTTTCTGCAAGAGGGTGGTGGGAGCTGCCTCTTCAACAAGCCCCTCAAGGTACCAGCCCCGCGGCGGGGAGCATGGGAGCGGGACCTGGGCGGGGTCCGGGTCAGACTCCCGACCTGTCCTCCCGGTCCAGCTCCTGGACCCCCCAGAGTGCGGGAACGGCTTTGTGGAGGCAGGGGAGGAGTGCGACTGCGGCTCGGTGCAGGTGAGCGGTGGTGTGGGCGCCAGGTGGGGGACCCGGATGCGGGGGTGGGCACGAGGGAGCGTCCGAGTGGGAGGATTAGGGCTCGCCCGCCTCCCTCCCCTTCTCCCGCGTCCCTCAGGAGTGCAGCCGCGCAGGTGGCAACTGCTGCAAGAAATGCACCCTGACTCACGACGCCATGTGCAGCGACGGGCTCTGCTGTCGGCGCTGCAAGGTAAGGAGGACCGGCCGGGAGGCGGGGCCAGGACACAGAAGGAGCGATTGGAGGCCTTCAGATAAGGGGCGGGAGCTAGGGAGGGAAGCGGAGCCTTCGTGGGCGGAGGCCTCTGGGGCGGGGCTTGATGCGAAGACAGCGCCAATGGGGAGCAAGGGGCGGGACTGAAGGATGTTGAAGGCGGGGCTACCAGGAGAGGGAAGGGAAGGCTGCCCGGAAGCAAGGAGGGGAGGGAACGTGGGCGGGCTTGGGGGCGGTGCTGAGTGCGCTGGGAGCGAGGTGGGGAGCGTCCAAGAGTTGGTGGGAGCAGGGAAATAAGAACAAGCCTCCCAAGAGTTGGTGGGAGCAGGAAAATAAGGGGCGCTGGGGAGCTGGAGGGCCGGGGGACGTGGGGGCCCGGGGAGCGGGCGTCCTGGGGAGGGCAGGGCCGAGGCATCCATCCTGCCTGACCCGGGGAGCGCGTCTCTTCTCTAGTACGAGCCACGGGGTGTGTCCTGCCGAGAGGCCGTGAACGAGTGCGACATCGCGGAGACCTGCACCGGGGACTCGAGCCAGGTCCGCCCGGCCCCGCCGTCCTGTGGAGCCCTGGGCGAGGCAACTTGTCGATTTGGTTTTCCCGGGCGAGTGCTCAGCACTCCCCTCCTCTCCACAGCTGGCTTCAACCCCCAGTGATCAGACTCAGTTTTCTTATCTGAGAAAGGGGTTCTTCATGCTCCTGGCTTTGTTCCTTCAATCGTTAAACCAGAATGTATCGTCTGGCTGGTATTCCCAGCGCCTGGCCCGGTGCCTGGTGTAGGTTAGGGATCAGAGTAGATGATAATATTAGTTAACATCTATTACAACCTAATTACTTGCCAGGCATTTATCTCCGAGCCCTACGAGGGAGGGAGGCTGGAGCGGCTCTGGGGCTTGCAAATCCGGGTGGTCTGGGTCCAGAAACAGATCGCTTGTCCTAGGCGTGGAAGAGCCCTGTGGCATGAGCCCCCACATGAGGGGCACTTGGCACCCCAGCATTCCTCCGTGGGGCAGCCCTCAGCTCCAGTCCTGGGGCTGCTCCGCTCAATCCCACCCCTCTCTCCACAGTGCCCCCCTAACCTGCACAAGTTAGACGGTTACTACTGTGACCATGAGCAGGTATGATGGCTGCCCCCTCAGCCTGGGCTTCAGGGCAGTCTCTTGTCTCCACTGTGACCACTCAGCATTTCCATCCCTTGTCTCCTAATTCTTGGACCCTCAGGGCCGCTGCTACGGAGGTCGCTGCAAAACCCGGGACCGGCAGTGCCAGGCTCTTTGGGGCCATGGTGAGTCTGGCTAGGGCTAGGAGCGGGGACTCCAGAGGATCCAGAGCTGAGGGGCTGGGGAGAGTGGGTTCCAACTGAACAGGCCCCCAAGGGTATAGCTCCCCAGGATCTCAGAGATCTAGGCAGGCAGCCTGGGGATCAGGCCAGAGTGTGGGAGATGCAGGCCTGAGGTCTTGGGGTGGGTCCTGGGGTGCGTGAGGTGACACTTGGCATCCTCTCCCCACAGCGGCTGCTGATCGCTTCTGCTATGAGAAGCTGAACGTGGAGGGGACGGAGCGTGGGAGCTGTGGGCGCAAAGGATCGGGCTGGGTCCAGTGCAGTAAGCAGTGAGTACTGAGGCTCCCAGAGGGCCTTTCAGCTCCAGGGTGGGTGTGAGACTTTTCAGAGATGGGGCAACAGGTTCTCCCAGGAGGAGCCTGTCAGTCCCAGTGGGTGGAAACGTGGCAAATCAGGTGGCAGGGTGCAGGGTGAGGGCAGATTAGAGTTCAGTAGTTGAGTTTGAGGTCAAACTTGGGGCTCACTGTCTCTATGTCCCAACAGGGATGTGCTGTGTGGCTTCCTCCTCTGCGTCAACGTCTCTGGAGCTCCTCGGCTAGGGGACCTGGTAGGAGACATCAGTAGTGTCACCTTCTACCACCAGGGCAAGGAGCTGGACTGCAGGTGCTGCCAGGACCAAGACTAGGGAGGGAAGGTTGCAGCCGTGCTGGGGGTTAGGAGACAGAGGGCTGAGGCTGGCTGTGTCGCTTCCCCAGGGGAGGCCACGTGCAGCTGGCGGACGGCTCTGACCTGAGCTACGTGGAGGATGGCACAGCCTGCGGGCCCAATATGCTGTGCCTGGACCATCGCTGCCTGCCAGCCTCTGCCTTCAACTTCAGCACCTGCCCCGGCAGTGGGGAGCGCCGGATTTGCTCCCACCACGGGGTGACTGCCTGGAGCCTGGGATGGCGGGAAAGGCTTTCAAGAGGGGACAGGACCCTGCTCACCTCTCCTGGCCCTGCCCTGCCTCTAGGTCTGCAGCAATGAAGGGAAGTGCATCTGTCAGCCAGACTGGACAGGCAAAGACTGCAGTATCCACAACCCCCTGCCCACGTCCCCACCCACGGGAGAGACAGAGAGATATAAAGGTGAGGCTGGAGCTGGCCGAGGGGGGTCTGTCTGTCCCACTCTCTATGCCTGTCCTTGCCAACTAAGCCCTGCCCTTCTCCCCAGGTCCCAGCGGCACCAACATCATCATTGGCTCCATCGCCGGGGCTGTCCTGGTTGCAGCCATCGTCCTGGGTGGCACGGGCTGGGGATTTAAGTAAGAGACGCACACACCCTGTGCCCCCTGGCATCCTTGATGGGAGGGTCAGAACCCCTGACTGGTGGAGCTGAGGGGCCCTCCCTGAAAACTCAACTAAACCAGAGCTCACACGTCATAGGCCCAAGTCGCCTGCAGGGCTTAACATTTCCAAACTAGGAGATTTTAGGCTGGATGAGGTAGCTCACGCCTATAATCCCAGCACTTTGGGAGGCCAAGGCAGATGGATCACCTGAGGTCAGAAATTCCAGACCAGTCTGGCCAACATGGTGAAACCCTGTCTCTATTAAAAATACAAAAATTAGCCAGCCATGGTGGCACACACCTGTAATCCCAGCTACTTGGGAGGCTGAGGCAGAGAATTGTTTGAACCAGGGAGGTGGAGGTTACAGTGAGCCGAGATCGCGCCATTGCACTCCTGAGCGACAGAGCAAGACTAAAAAAAAAAAAAAAAAGAAAGAAAGAAAGAAAAGAAGGAAGGAAGGAAGGAGAGAAGAAAAGAAAGGAAAGAGAAAGGAAAAGAAAAGAAAAGAAATCAGGAGATTTTACACTAGCAGTTCGGATTTCCAGCTCTGGAAACATGAGGAGGTTGAGCCCCAGCGTGCCTCTAAGCATCCCGGAATAGCCACAGAATGGAGCTGGGCAGGGGCTGCCCAAGCCAGGCATGTGTCCTCTGGTCCCCAGTCCCCACCCAGCCTATCATGCTTTGTGCGTGTCTAAGTCTGGGGTCCTTGTGCTGGTCTAACCCCCTTAATGTTCAGAGGAGGAACCCACGGCCCAAGGTCACATGATTGAGTTAGTGGCGGAGTCAGAACTGGAACCTGGGATGCATTTTTGTAATTTTTTGTAATTTTTGTAATTACCTGGGGTGCCCTAGGTAATTCTCCCAGGCCCTTACATTAGTGTCCAGGCCCTGGGGACCCTGGCCCCGCTCTGGGGCAAGGGGTCACATGGCAGCCAAAGGCCCCTCCCTGAGAGAAGCAGAAGGTCAGATGTCTCCTTTTCCTCTCCCCTTCCACCATCCTCCCCCCCTGCAGAAACATCCGCCGAGGAAGGTACGACCCGACCCAGCAGGGGGCAGTGTGATGCCGGCCACGTCATCCCTCCCGCTGTCCTTGTCTCCTCCATCTCATTCGTCACCCTGCGTTCTGTGGATGGGGAACGGGGGCTGATTCCCCCACCCCTGCTGCCAGGCTGTCCCAGCAGGGGTGGGAGAGCCTTGCTCAGGGAAGAAGGTCCCTGCTGCCCTCGCCCGCTCAGGCCACGTCCTTCTCGACTGCCCTGCTGCGGCCAGGCCCTCCCCCGCCACCAAGTGGAACTGGAGCTGTGCCCCTGGCGGTCCCCATCCCTGGGAAGGCCCTCCCTGTGCGTCCCATCTGTTTTGTCTTCCATGTCACCACTGTCTGACCTCCCGCAGATCCCTTCCCCGGCCAGCCTGTGACTTGCTGCCTGCCTCCAGGGCCCAGCACTGAGTTCCGGGGACCCTGCTGGGGGGCTCTCCCCGTGGCCCCTGCTCACGTCCTCCCCTGATGCCCCCTCTCCGTTCCAGGTCTGGAGGGGCCTAAGTGCCACCCCCCTCCCTCCAAGCCTGGCACCCACCGTCTCGGCCCTGAACCACGAGGCTGCCCCCATCCAGCCACGGAGGGAGGCACCATGCAAATGTCTTCCAGGTCCAAACCCTTCAACTCCTGGCTCCGCAGGGGTTTGGGTGGGGGCTGTGGCCCTGCCCTTGGCACCACCAGGGTGGACCAGGCCTGGGGTGCACTTCCTCCACAGTCCCCCGCCCACCTCCTGCGACTCAGCCTTGCACACCCACTCCCCCGTGTGAATGTAGCTTCCATCTCATGGATTGCCACAGCTCAACTCGGGGGGCCTGGAGGGATGCCCCCAGGCAGCCATCAGTGGACCTAGCCTGGATGGCCCCTCCTTGCAACCAGGCAGCTGAGACCAGGGTCTTACCTCTCTGGGACCTAGGGGGACGGGGCTGACATCTACATTTTTAAAAACTGAATCTTAATTGATGAATGTAAACTCGGGGGTGCTAGGGCCAGGGCAGATGTGGGCATGTTTTGACATTTACAGGAGGGCCCGGAGAAACTGAGGTGTGGCCATCCCCCAGACCCTCCCCCAGGATGACCACGCCCGGAGTCCTGTCACTGAGCACAGGCAGGGGCTGGGCATCCCAGCTTGCCCCCGCTTAGCCCCGCTGAGCTTGGAGGAAGTATGAGTGCTGATTCAAACCAAAGCTGCCTGTGCTGTGCCCAAGGCCTAGGTTATGGGCACGGCAACCACATGTCCCAGATCGTCTTCAATTCTAAAACAACTGTCCTGCTGTCCCTGTCAGGACGCATGGATTTGGGGGGGGGCGGGGTCTAGAAAACATAGTTCCTGAAATAAAATGGCACCTTCCCCCTTTCAAGAAGGGTAATTCTGGGGCCGACTCAGGGTTTAGGTGCCCCCTGGTGTGGCCTAGATGTCCCCGCCTGGGCCATCTTTCTGGGGAGGACTCTTCCAGGTAGGGAAGGCCAGAAGTGGCCCAGTGCCTGGAGGGTTAGGGGCTCTGCCTGGGATGTACAAGAGGAAGTAGGAAAGGGAAGTCTCATGGACGATCCTAGGCTGCTAGAAGTCCTTAAGGCCCCATCAAGTCCATTCCACTCCCTACCCCCATTCCAGGGCCGAGTAGTAAGTTTACAGATGTTTCCCCCCATTACTTGCCCCAACCCATCCCTGCTGCAGCAAGCCTGAGAGCCAGGTGGAGCCAGGCACAGCTCCTCAGTCTTCTCACACAATCCTGCCGGTGGCCTTCCCTCATGAACCTTGCTTGGGAGGGCAGAGCTCTGGCTCCTTGACCCTAAAAGGTAGCTGGCAGGGGCAAGATGGGGGCCAGCTACCTGATGGATGAAAGCCACAAGTGAATACAGTTCTTGTCACCAGGGGTGCCCTGCCCTCACTCGGCAGGGAGTTTTGACACCCCAGGGCCCATGAACTGCCTGTTTGAGCCCCTCTGTTTCTGGGGTACCTTCGAGGAGGCGCTGTGGAGGAAATCGCTCCCTGTTTATTCACACCTCCCTCAGGGGCAAACAGGCCTGGGACCCGCTGACATCATTTTGGGTGGCTGGATGCACCTGACAGCAGTGGGGTCCTCACAGTGAGCTCCAGCTGGCACTGCCCACTTAAGGGCTGAGTGGAGGGACCCCCCCCCACCAGCCAGCTCTGCCCCACCAGCCCTACAAGTTGAGGCGGGGCGGGGAAAGGGCTGGGTGTCACACTATTGCTGCGCTGCCGTAAGGCATCTGTCCTCTGGTGGTGCACCCGTGCACACAGGTACAGTGCATCTGGGCACAGCTTTTGGATCCACATCTCTGCACAAGTGTGAATACCTCTGCACACACGGGCATGTCTGTGTGTGCTCATGTATATGGGGTAGGGAACATGAGACTTCCTGTGACCAGTCCACCCTGGCTCCCAGCTGTCTGCATCCTCCTGCCCCGCCCTGGCGAGTGCCTACCCTGGCAGAACCCAGGGAGGAGTGGAGGCTGCCTCTGCCTGGGCCTCCACACAGCATCCTGTACATATGCCACCTGGGCTGGGGGTGGGGAGGCAAGGCCAGGAGCATCGATTAAAGATCACATCCTGGGGCTTCCAGGGAGCTCACACCAACCTTGTGTCTCTCTCTTGTCTGTCAATGGCCATGCTGTGACTTGTCCCCTCCCTGTCCCCTCTGGCTCTGGAGGGAGCATGACAACTGGGGTGCTGGAGGCAGGAAGGGAGCACTCAGGACCAGCTCCAGGACCCAGAGGAAGGGGTGTTCCTCTCCATTCATGGTGAGGAAACAGGGTGGAGGCCTGGCCCTCCCACTTTGCTACTTCGGCTCTTCCAACAAAGACAGCTGTGCCCCTCCTCTGGCTCCAGCAAAGCAGGAGCCGTGGCGAGTAGAAAAGCATTTTCCCAAAAGTCAGGAGACCCAACTTCCCTTTTATGGCTGAAGCCAAAGAAACCTCTCCTCTTCTCCCAAAAGATTCCGAAACGCTGGACAAAACCATCAGCCTGTCTGGACCCAGGGCATCGTGTTCCTGGGCAGCAGAGAATCTGCTCTTTCCCCACCCCTGTGCCCTCTGGCCGAGCCTGGGGCAGGAGGGGACTAAGCAAGGCCAGTGCTGGGAGTCCCTCCCCTGGCTGGGGGCTGAGTCTGAGCCAGGAACCTGCGATGATTATTCCTGTCTTCCCCTGCTGAGTGCTTGGGCCTAGAGGTATTCACAGACTGAGGGACCGGGAGGAAGAACTGGGGGAGGATCCATTGGGCTCTGGAAGTCCTGCTTGTTAAGGGAAAAGATAAAAAAGAAGCAGTTGGGGGCAGGGAAACAAATGAAAGGCTAGAAAAAATGGAGAAAGAAACAGCAGCACCAAGCAGGGGCCTGGTGAGAATTGGCAGCTAGAAGCTTTGTGGTCATAGCCCCCCCATTCCTGAACAGGTAGAGTTCCCAAGGCCACCTCAGATCACGTGTCAAGAGAGTAGGACCCAGGGCCTCGTTCAGCTTAGATTCCTACTCTGGCATCTGGTCGCCGCAGGACACTGGGTAACATCTAACTCCAGTGTCTCCCGCGGCAGAAGGTCAGCTTCTTCCTATTCAGAGTGCAGGGGGAAAAAAGCAAGAATCATTCTCAAACCGATCAGTCATGAACTGAAGTCTAGCTGTGCCCTTGTCTTCCTTGCTCTAGGCTGAATAACACTATTTTTAACTTTCTCCTTTGCTTCTGCCTCTCAACTCCTCCATGTCCATGCTTAACCCTTTCTCGGTTCCCAGTTCCCGGTCTATCTGGGTCTCATGTGTGGTTCAGCTGACCCTCCAGATACGGAAAGGGTGGCCTCTGGCAGATGAATGGCAAGAAGGCAGAGAGGGCACAGGTGAGGCTCAGCCTCTGTGACTCTCAAAGGTCAGTGCAGGCCAAGCATGGTGGCTCACACCTGTAATCCCAACACTTGGGAGGCCAAGGTGGGTGGATCACTTGAAGTCAGGAATTCGAGACCAGCCTGACCAATATGGTGAAACCCTGTCTCTACTAAAGATACAAAAATTAGCCAGGTGTGGTGGCACTTGCCTGTAGTCCCAGCTACTTGGGAGGCTGAGGCAGATAATTACTTGAACCCGGGAGGTGGAGGTTGCAGTGAGCTGAGGTCACACCACTGCACTCCAGCCTAGGCGACAGAGCAAGGCTCTGTCTCAAGAAAAAAAAAGGTCAGTGCAGAGTCGCCGGACACCTCTCAGCCTTGGACCAAACCCTGAAGCCCTAAGTGTCCCCTGCGTGGGCAGTAGGCAAGGGGATGCTGGAGATGCACCGAACTCTCTGTCCTTGTCTTGCCTGCCTGGGGATGCCAGCTCACCTTTTCCCAACTGGCCAGGAGAGGAAATAAATCTCCACAGGTTGGAGTGGAGAATCAGATCTGACCCAAACGGAACATCTGAAAAGACTGACCTTGCTTTCAGAACTGGTTACCGGCAGCTCTGATGGAGTGATTCCTAAACAACGTGGAGTGGAACCAGGAATTTGAAATTTGAAGTGAAGGCCACTTATTGCAAGGAATTCCCAGGAACCCTTATTTTTCAAAAGTAGAAATTCCTTTGGCCAGGAGCTGTGGCTCACGCCTATAATTTTATTACTTTGGGAGGCTGAGGTGGGAGGATCACTTGAGGGAGTCCGGGAGTTCAAGACCTGCCTGAGCAATATAGTGAGACCTTGCCTCTACAAAAAACTTTTAAAAAATTAACTAGGACTGGGCACAGTGGCTCACGCCTGTAATCCCAGCACTTTGGGAGGCCAAAGCGGGTAGATCACGAGGTCAGGAGATCAAGACCATCCTGGCTAACATGGTGAAACCCTGTTTCTACTAAAAATACAAAAAATTAGCCGGGCGTGGTGGCGGGCGCCTGTGGTCCCAGCTACTCTGGAGGCTGAGCCAGGAGAATGGCGTGAACCCGGGAGGCGGAGCTTGCAGTGAGCCAAGATCGCCCTACTGCACTCCAGCCTGGGCGACAGAGCAAAACTCTGTCTCAAAAAAAAAAAATTAACTGACCGGACGCAGTGGCTCACGCCTATAATTCCAGCACTTTGGGAGGCCGAGGCGGGTGGAACCACAAGGTCAGGAGTTCGAGACCAACCTGGCCAATATGGTGAAATCCAATCTCTACTAAAAATACAAAAATTAGCTGGGTGTGGTGGCGCATGCCTGTAGTCCCAGATACTCGGGAGACTGAGGCAGGAGAATCGCTTGAACCGGGAGGTGGAGGTTGCAGTAAGCCGAGATGGTGCCACTGCACTCTAGCCTGGGTGACAGAGCAAGAATCTGTCTCCAAAAAAAAAAAAAAGTC
>NW_012103032.1:1587482-1593920 GCF_000951045.1 Mandrillus leucophaeus
TTTTTTTTTTTTTTTTTGAGACTGAGCTTGCTCTGTCACCCTAGTGAGTGGCGCCATCTTGGCTCACTGCAACCTCCACCTCCAGGGTTCCAGCGATCCTTTCACCTCAGCCTCCCAAGTAGCTAGGGTTACAGGTGTGTGCCACCATGCCCGGCTAATGCCTGGCCAATTTCTTTTAGTAGGGGGCTGGGTGTGGTGGCTCAGCCTATAATCCTAGCACTTTGGGAGGCCAAAGAGGGAGGATCATGAGGTCAGGAGTTCGAGACCAGCCTGGCCAACATGGTGAAACCCTGTCTCTACTAAAAATACAAAAATTAGCTGGGTTTGGTAGCGGGTGCCTGTAATCCCAGCTGTAATCCCAGGCAGGAGGATTGCTTGAACCTGGGAGGCAGAGGCTGCAGTGAGCTGAGATTGTGCCACTGCACTCCAGCCTGGGCTACAGAGCAAGACTCCATCTTTAAAAACTAAAACTAAATAAATAACTAAATAAATCTATTACATCCAAAATACTCTTATGCCAACATAAAATCAACATAAAATAATTATTGAGATGGTACGTCCTTTTTTTTTTTTAAATACAAAGTCTTTGAAATCAGGGATACATTGTGCCCTTAAAGCACATCTTAGTTTGCCCAGTTTCAAACTCAGCAGCTACATGTGGCTATTACTGATACTGTTAAGAAGCAACATTTACACCCAGGAAGCTTTGAAAGAAGGAAAGGACAGAAGAGAAACAGACAACTACACGTGAAAGACTTAGGTCAGAAGCAGCAGACGCTGCCTCCTTAAAGGTCAGAGGAAACCTGTGTGTACAGTCCTTGCTAGAAGGCAAGAGATGGCCGGGCGCAGTGGCTCATGCCTGTAATCCCAGCACTTTGGGAGGCCGAGGCGGGCAGATCACGAGGTCAGGAGATGGAAACCAGCATGGCCAACATGGTGAAACCCCGTCTCTACTAAAAATACAAAACAATTAGCCAGGCGTGGTGGCATGTGCCTGTAATCCCAGCTGTTCTGGAGGCTGAGGCAGAAGAATCGCTTGAATCCGGAAGGCGGAAGTTGCAGTGAGCTGAGATCGTGCCACTGTACTCCAGCCTAGGTGACAGAGCAAGACTCCATCTCAAAAAAAAAGAAAAAGAAGAAGGCAAGAGACAAGTCAGGCTGATGTTGGCAGGATCAAGGAATTTTAACTTAATCTAGAGTGAGAGACCTAGATTTATCCTGCCCCGAAAGGGGCTCTGGCCCCAGGAACTTGCTTTAGGCAAAAGAAGATTTCTGTCAATCTTTCCGGAAGATCAGCAGGAGAGAGAAGCAGCCCCAGCCCGAGGCTTCGTGCTGAGGAAGATTCCTGAAGACTTCCAGCCCAGCCCAGAAACCCGGTGCCTGCGGCCTGGGCTCTTCAGGCCTTTGGTGTTGAAAGCAAACGTGGGAAATAAACACCGGTCGGTGGATCGTGTCCTCTAAGAAGCAAAAGCTGTTACAACCTGGAGACCATCCCTGGCAACAGCTCCTGAAACATGCCCTGACAGCCCCTGCCACGCGCAGGAGTCCTCAGGAGGCCTGTTCACCACCGAGCCTTCGCCGAGCCCCCGTGAGGTTGATGAGGCCGTGAAGCCATGCCCTCCATCTCAGTCACAGGCGGCATTCCAAGTCAGCTCTCAGGACTAAGTGACACTTGGCTCTTCAGAATGCTGACAGAACACCCCAGTTTGGCCAGGCGCAGTGGCTCACGCCTGTAATTCCAGCACTTTGGGAGGCTGAGGCAGGTGGATCACTTGAGCTCAGGAGCTTGAGAACAGCCTGACCAAGATGGTAAAACCCCGTCTCTACTAAAAATAGAAAACCGTGCGTGGTGGCTGGCACCTGTAATCCCAGCTATTCAGGAGGCTGAGACAGAGGGATTGCTTAAACCTGGGAAGGGGAGGTTGCAGTGAGCCAAGATCACGCCGCTGCACTCCAGCCTGGATGACAGAGGGAGGCTCTGCTTCAAAAAAAAAAAGAGCACTCCAATGCAAGGGGCCTAGGGGACTTCAGAGCATGGGGAGTGGCAAGGGGTCCCCGACAAACTCCTTTGCTTTGCACAAGGCTATTCACATGGTCCATCTGACTACAGATGGAGACCAAGCCTGGGCCACCACTGGGTGCAGGGACTATGACAGTTATCACTTACACTGGCTCCATGTGGCCCCAGGGGCAGCCCAGCCTGAGGTCCCCACTCGCTGTGCTTAGTCCTCCAGGCCTGGCTGCCTCCTTAGGCCACGCTGGTGTTGGGTCCCGAAGGGTTAATTGCTGCTACCCTCACCCCCACAGACCCCTCTGTTCAGCCCTGGCCCTCCGCCACCTGAACCCCTGCCCACTTGGCAGCCTCAGGCTTCCTGACAAGTGTCTGACCGGCTGCCAATCTCCACTCTGCCCAAGAGCCGTCTGCTTCTCTCTGGCAGCCGTGGTGCCCACTTGGGTTTAAAAATAAACTTGCTATCTGCCTTTCCTCCAGCCGAATCCCAGGCACTTCTTCCATGTGGAGCTGGATCCCAGCCGCCCCCGAAAGCGTCATGTCGCTGTCATCTCAGCGGCCCCTGCGAGGAACACATTCTACGACTCCATTGTAGGGACTTCGCTGCAGAAAACTCCATTTTATCAGGGGCACCTGTCACTTCTCCCATCTGAGGGTCATTTCTGGGTGGAGGATGTAAGTACAGGAGTGGGGTGGAGGCGTAGGGCTGCTCTAAGGGGTATGGGGGTCCCAGGATGTCTCAGACAGGTGTCTCCGCAAAACCAGCATCTCCAGCCGTCGGGCACTGTGTGGCCTTCACACCCGCAGTGTTCCCTCCCCTCTTCCCACCATTTAATTTCTCCTCCTCTGCTCTCTTCAGAACTCACCCTGTCCCACCCCTTCTCTCCCTGATGGCCTCTCCCCTCTTGCTCCTAGGAGAAAGGCCAGCTCCCCAGCTCCTTGCTTGCTTCTTCCCAGCACCTTCAGGCCCTTCCCCAACGGCTAACCTCTCCCACTTTAGTTCAGCCCCTGCCCCTCGTACCATTTCAGGCCATGGTTCTGCCATTTATCAATCTTCTCCCCCATGTCTCCTGCTCCTTCCCATAACCCAGGTTTTTTCATACTTAAACACAAATCACCACCCCAACCACCCCCAGCCCCAGCGCCTCCGCAGCCCCATTGCACCGTGGCATTGCTGCTCCCACTGCCACAGTTCCCACTGCTGTCCAGTCCTTGGTGCAAACAATGGGGGCTGCCAACTCCAAACTGGCCTCCTGCTCATGCCACCACCTGATCCAGTCTTACAGGCTGAGCACCACAGACCCTCCTCCCAGTGTGGCTGTGGCCAGAGCTCTGGCTCACCTGCCCCTTCCCTGCTCACCTCTCCAGCCTGTTTCAGCCCATCTTCCCCGCTAGGCTTCTGCCTTGGGAATTTCTTTCTGTTCCTGTTCCCTGAAAGCTGTCACCCTTGGACCTTCCCCCGCATTTTTTACTTCCTCCTATTTTATTTATTTTTGAGACAGAGTCTCACTCTGTCACCTAGGCTGCAATGCTTTGGCACAATCTCGTCTCACTGTAGCCTTCACCCCCCAGGCTCAAGTGATTCTCCTGCCTCATGTCCCCTGAGTAGTTGAGACTACAGGCGTGTGCCACCACACCTGGCTAATTTTTGTATTTTTTGTAGAGACAGGGTTTTGCCATGTTGCCCAGGTTGGTCTTGAACTCCTACACTCAAGCAATTCAGCCTCCCAAAGTGCTGGATTACAGGCGTGAACCACCACTTCCAGCCTCCAGCCCACTTTATACGACTAACTCCTACTCATCTGTTAGGTCGCAATTTATCCATCACTGCTCCAGAAAGCCAGCCTGGATGAGATGCCTGTGCCCTGTGCTCCTGGAGCACTTTCTGATCAGCTCCCTGGGTTCAAGCACGCAGCACCCTGAACCCTGACAGCCTGTCTACTTCCCCTCGGCAGCGTCAGCCCCTTGAAGAGTGGGATGGGGTCTGCCTGTTACAGAGTCATAGTTCCAGCATGGAGTCTGGTGCCAGCATGGAGTAGTGCTTAATAAATGCTTGTGAACTGCTCAAGTGCTACACAAGACTAGAACAAGTGGGCAAATGTAAAATGGGACCAGAAAATCCAGACTGGCTCACAACTGTTTTTACTTTTATTGCTTCTTTTATTTTTCTTTTATTTATTTATTTATTTATTTTTTGAGATAGGGTCTTGCCCTGTTGGCCAGGCTGGAGTGCAGTGGCTCCATCATGGCTTACTGCAGCCTCGACCTCCCAAGCTCAAGTGATCCTTCCACCTCAGCTTCCTGAGTAGCTAGGACTATAGGCGTGCCGCCATACCCAGTTAATTTTAGTTATTTGTTTATCTATTTTATTTTATTTATTTATTTAAAGACGGAGTCTCGCTCTATCACGAGGCTGGAATGCAGTGATGCAATCTCAGCTCATTGCAACCTCCACCTTCTGGGTTCAAGCAATTTTCCTGCCTCAGCCTCCCGAGTAGCTGGGACTACAGGTGCGAGTCACTATGCCCAGCTAAATTTTCTATTTTTGGTAGAGAAGGGGCTTCACCACGTTGGCCTGGATGGTCTTGAACTCCTGACTCAGGTGATCCACCCCCCTCGGCCTCCCAAAGTCCTGGAATTACAGGCGCAAGCCACCGCTCCTAGCCCCTATTTTATTTTATTTCATTTCATTTCATTTTATTTTATTTTTTGAGACGGAGTTTCTCTCTTATTGCCCAGACTGGAGTACAATGGCGCAATCCTGGCTCACCACAACCTCTGACTCCCGGGTTCAAGCGATTCTCCTGCCTCAGCCTCCTGAGTAGCTGGGATTACAGGCATGCACCACAACACCTAATTTTGTATTTTTAGTAGAGATGGGGTTTCTCCATGTTGGTCAGGCTGGTCTCGAACTCCCAACCTCAGGTGATCCGCCTGCCTTGGCCTCCCAAAGTGCTGGGATTACAGGTGTGAGCCACTGCACCTAGCTTATATTATTTTATTTTATTTATTTATTTTTGAGACGGAGTCTCGCACTGTCACCCGGGCTAGAGTGCAGTGGTGCGATCTGGGCTCACTGCAATATCCGCCTCCCAGATTCAAGTGATTCTCCTGCCTCAGCCTCCCAAGTATCTGGGACTACAGAGTCCCGCCACCAGGCCCAGCTAATTTTTTTGTATTTTTGGTAGAGACAGGGTTTCACCATGTTGGCCAGGCTGACCTCGTGATTCTGACCTCGTGATTCACCTGCCTCAGCCTCCCAAAGTGCTGGGATTACAGGCGTGAGCCACTGAGGCAGGCCTATTTTTATCTCTTTTTTTTGAGACAGAGTCTCGCTCTGTTGCCCAGGCTGGAGTGCAGTGGGGCTATCTTGGCTCACTGCAACCTCCGTCTCCCGGGTTTAAGCGATTCTCCTGCCTCAGCCTCTCGAATAGCGGGATTAGAGGCGTGTGCCACTACACCAACCTAATTTTTATATTTTTAGTAGAGATGGGGTTTCTCAAACTCCTGACCTCAGGCAATCCGCCTGCCTTGGCCTCCCAAAGTGCTGGGATTACAGGCGTGAGCCACCATGCCCAGACCCAGTTAATTTTAATTTTAATTTTAATTTTTGTGGAGACAGGGTCTCAATATTTGCCCAGAATGGTCTCGAACTCCTGGGCTTAAGCAGTCCTCCCTCCTTGGCCTCCCAAAATGCTGGGATTACAGGTACGAGCCACCATGCTTGGCTGACAACTATTCTGCTTAACTGGAGTTTAAACTGAAATTTCAGTTATCTTTGGGATGTGGAGGCAAAACAGTTTCATTTGAGACATGCCCCATGGCACGTGCACACTATAGAAATGTCTTTCCTGGCCAGGTGCAGTGACTCATGCCTGTAATTCCAGCACTCTGGGAGGCCAAGACGGGTGGATCAAGAGGTCAGGAGTTCGAAACCAGCCTGGCTAAGATGGTAAAACCCTGTCTCTACTAAAAATGCAAAAATTAGCTGGGTGCGGTGGCATGTGCTTGTAATCCCAGCTACTTGGGAGGCTGCGGCAGGAGAATTGATTGAGCCCGGGAGGCTCAGGTTGCAGTGAGCTGAGATTGCACCACTGCACTCCAGCCTGGGCAACGGAGCAAGACTCTGTCTCAAAAAAAAAAAAAAAAAGAAAAAAGAAAATCAAGCCTAAAGACCAGTGTTGTTGAAAAGAGGATGGGGCTGGCGGGGTGGCTCACACCTGTAATCCCAGCACTTTGGGAGGTCGAGGTGGGCAGATCACGAGGTCAGGAGATCGAGACCATCCTGACTAACATGGAGAAACCCCGTCTCTACTAAAAATGCAAAAAAATTAGCTGGGTATGGTGGCGGGCGCCTGTAGTCCCAGCTACTCGGGAGGCTGAGGCAGGAGAATGGTGTGAACCCGGGAGGCGGAGCTTGTAGTGAG
>NW_012103032.1:1598290-1598953 GCF_000951045.1 Mandrillus leucophaeus
CAGGCTGGAATGCAGTGGTGCAATCTTGGCTCGCCACAACGTCCGCCTCCCGCATTCAAGTGATTCTCCTGCCTCAGCCTCCTGAGTAGCTGGGACTACAGGCGCCTGCCACCAAGCCTGGCTAATTTTTCTTTTTTTGTATTTTTAGTAGAGACGGGGTCTCACTGTGTTAGCCAGGATGGTCTCGATCTCCTGACCTCGTGATCCGCCCGCCTCAGCCTCCCAGAGTGCTGGGATTAGAGGCGTGATCCATCGTGCCCGGCCCGGCCTAAATTTGTGTGTGTGTGTGTGTGTGTGTGTGTGTGTGTGTGTAAATGGTAGTATTGCTAAGTTGCCCAGGCTGGTCTTGAACTCCTGGCCTTAAACTATCCTCCTGCCTTGGCCTCCCAAAATGTTAGGATTACAAGCAAGAGCTGCCGTGCCCGGCCACATATATGCTTTTAAAAAGACAATGCTAATAATGCCAATTTTTTTTTTTTTTGAGGGATGGGGCAATTATTAATGTCTTTTGGTTTCTCTTTATTTTCTGAATTGTCTATATTTTAAAATAAGGAACTCATGGTATCTTCATAACCAGAAAACAATAAGTAATTAAAACTGAGAATAACCCCCCCGCCCCGAACAAGAAGGCAATGGTATTTACAGTGAAAAAAAAAAAAAAAA
>NW_012103032.1:1606128-1608002 GCF_000951045.1 Mandrillus leucophaeus
AAAAAAAAAAAAAAAAAAGAAAGAAAAGAAAAGAGGATGGAGACTAAAATCCTGTTTATTCAGATGGAACTGCAGAATCTGAAGACAAGAGGGACATGAGAAAGAATTCCACAACTCGTGGGCTTTATGCAAATCCTTACCATAAGGGGAAACACAGCCCCCCAAAAAGTAACAGATTCTGTCTCAGAAAACTCAAATGGTGTCTAAGCTTGGCCTCCCTGCAATTTCTACACACCGGGGCCCGCTTCCTAGGACAGTCCTTTAAGTATATAAAGATGCTGTTTCCCTAGTGCACGTCTTCTCTTTCTTAGGCTAAGAAGGCTTTCAGGTTCTCTAGCTGCACCTCACAGCTATGGGCCCTGCCCTACCCTGCCCTCCCCAGCCCAGCCCTGCCTTGCCTTGCCCTCTGAACAGGCTCCAACCCACCCACTTCCTCCTGAAGTACCTTGTGCAGAAATAAAGAGCGAGCTCCAGTGCATTCTGCCCAGAAGAGCCAGGGTGCATTGAGCCCATTACCCTCCTCGATGAGGGTTATCTTATTTCTAAGGAAGCAATAACTGTGCTCTGATTAGACCACATTAAGAATGGGCATTTGGCCGGGCACAGTGGCTCACATCTGTAATCCCAGCACTTTGGGAGACTAAGGTGGGCAGATCACATGAAGTCGGGAGTTTGAGACCAGCCTGACCAACATGGAGAAACCCCGTCTCTACTAAAAATACAAAATTAGCTGGGTGTGGTGGTGTATCCCTGTAATCCCAGCTACTCTGGAGGCTGAGGCTGGAGAATCGCCTGAACCCGGCAGGCAGAGGTTGCGATGAGCCAAGATTGCGCCATTGCACTCCAACCTGGTCAACAAGAGCGAAACTCCGCCTGTAAAAACAAAAGAATGTGTATTTGGTGGCCAGGCACGGTGGCTCATGCCTGTAATCCCAGCACTTTGGGAGGCCAAGGTGGGTGGATCACTTTGAGGTCAGGAGTTCAAGATCAACCTGGCCAACATGGCAAAAACCCATCTCTACTAAAAATACAGAAATTAGACCGGCATGGTGGCAGGCACCTGTAATACCAGCTACTCAGGAGGCTGAGGCAGGAGAATCACTTGAACCCAGGAGGCGGAGGTTGCAGTGAGCTGAGATTGTGTCACTGTACTCCATGGAGACAGAGCCAGACTCCGCCTCAAAAAAAAAAAAAGATGTGTATTTGGGCTGGGCGTGGTGGCTCAGACCTGTAATCCCAGCACTTTGGGAGGCCAAGGTGGGAAGATCGCTTGAGCACAGAGTTCGAGATGAGTATGGGTAACATGGCAAGACCTCATCTCCACATAAAATATAAAAAAATTAGCTGGTTGTGGTGGTGTGCACCTGTGGCCCCAGTTACTTGGGAAGCTGAAGTGGGAGGATCACTTGAGCTCAGGAGGTCGAGCCTGCAGTGAGCTGAGCTCACACCACTGCACTTCAGCCTGGGTAACAGAGCAAGACTAAAAAAAAAAAAAAAAAAAAAAAATGGCCTTCATCTTACCTTGATTTGGGCTAAATCTGATAAAGTTATTTGGGCTAAATTTAATATGGCTTTCAGTTTTTCTGAAATTAAAAACCACATACCAATCCTTGTTCAGAGAATTTACTATATGAGGACACTTGAAATTATTACCCATGTTTACAGATGAATAAGGGCTTGTGTGCATTTATTTTTTGTTTTAATTTTATAGACACAAGATCCCACTCTGTTGCCGAGGCTGGAGTGCATTGGTGCGATCATAGCTCACTGCAGCCTGACCTCCTGGGCTCAAGCAGTCCTCCTGCTTCCGCCTCCTAAGTAGCTGGGACTACAGATGCCCACCACTAAACCCAGCTAAATTTTTTTTTTTTTTT
>NW_012103032.1:1610437-1611452 GCF_000951045.1 Mandrillus leucophaeus
GTTAGCCAGGATGGTCTCGATCTCGTGACCTCGTGATCCGCCCGTCTCGGCCTCCCAAAGTGCTGGGATTACAGGCTTGAGCCACCGCGCCCAGCAAAGTTAATGTTTAGAAGCTAAAAATGCCTTTAGATGGCCTACGTTCATTTCAAAATGTGTATTCTGGCACCTTAGTTATAGTCTTTATGGAAGAGTCTAATTCACGTACACTGGCAGCAGGGGTTCCTGGTCAATTCGCAAGTGTTCTCTTCAAGACAAAGTAAGTTCTCTAATTTTGGTGCCACCAATTTTGGATTTGGAGACCTGTAGCTCTATTACCAAAGACAACAATTGTAATTTGGCTGAATAAATGGTTCGCTAAGCAAAGAGAAGACATATGTATATGCTTGTATGTGCACAGATATTTCTGGGAAGAAATGGTAGACTGAACAGTGGTCACCTTTGAGGAGTGAGAAGACTCGGGAGTATGGGGGCACTTAATTTTCTTTTCTTTTCTTTTTTTTGAGATGGAGTCTCCCTCTGTTGCCCAGTGATCTGCCTTGTGATTTGCCTGCCTCGGCCTTCCAAAATGCTGGGATTACAGGCGTGAGCCACCAAACCCGACCCTTGTTTTTTTGTTTGTTTGTTTTAAGACAGAGTGTTGCTGGGTGCAGTGGCTCATGCCTGTAATTCGAGGACTTTGGGAGGCCAAGGCAGGCGGATCAACTGTGGTTGGGAGTTCGAGACCAGCCCGACCAACATGGAGAAACTCTGTCTCTACTAAAAATACAAAATTAGCCGGGCGTGGTGGCACATGCTTGTAATCCCAGCTACTCAGGAAGCTGAGGCAGGAGAACTGCTTGAACCCAGGAGGCAGAGGTTGCAGTGAGCCGAGATCATGTCATTGCACTCCAGCCTGGGCAACAGCGCAAGACTCCATCTCAAAAAAAAAAAAAAAAAAAGAAAGAAAAGAAAAGAGGATGGAGACTAAAATCCTGTTTATTCAGATGGAACTGCAGAATCTGAAGACAAGAGGGAC
>NW_012103032.1:1611502-1638941 GCF_000951045.1 Mandrillus leucophaeus
CGGATCAACTGTGGTTGGGAGTTCGAGACCAGCCCGACCAACATGGAGAAACTCTGTCTCTACTAAAAATACAAAATTAGCCGGGCGTGGTGGCACATGCTTGTAATCCCAGCTACTCAGGAAGCTGAGGCAGGAGAACTGCTTGAACCCAGGAGGCAGAGGTTGCAGTGAGCCGAGATCATGTCATTGCACTCCAGCCTGGGCAACAAGAGTGAAACTCCGTCTCAAAAAAAAAAAAAAAAAAGAGTGTCTCACTCTGTCACTCAGGCTGGAGTGCAGTGGCATGATCTTGGCTCACTGCAACCTCCGCCTCCCGAGTTCAAGCAATTCTCCTGCCTCAGCCTCCCAAGTAGCTGGGACCACAGGCACCCGCCATCGCGCCAGCCTAATTTTTATAGTTTTAATGGAGACGGGGTTTCACCATGTTGACAAGGCTGGTCTCAAACTCCTGACCTCAGGTGATCCGCCTGCCTTGGCCTCCCAAAGTGCGGGGATGACAGGCGTGAGCCTCAAAATTCTTTTATTTGTTTGAATACGTTTTTTAAATGTTTAAATTGTGGTAAAAAACACATAATACAAAACTTACTCTCTCAATGTTCAAGAGTACAGTTTAGGCCGGGCGTGGTGGCTCAAGCCTGTCATCCCAGCGCTGTGGGAGGCCGAAGTGGGCGGATCGCCTGAGGTCAGGAGTTCAAGACCAGCCTGGCTAACATGGCAAAACCCCATCTCTACTAAAAAATACAAAAATTAGCTGGGCGTTGTGGCAGGCGCCTGTAATCCCAGCTACTCGGGAGGCTGAGGTTGCAGTGAGCCGGGATCACACCACAGCACTCCAGCCTGGGCAAAAGAGTGAGACTCTGTCTCTAAAAGAAAAAAAAAAAGTACAGTTCAGTGGTATTAACTATATGCACATGGTTGTAGAGTAGATCCCTAGAAGTTTTTCATCTTGCAAAACTAAAACTCTACACTCATTGACAACTGCCTGTTCCCCGCTCCCTCCAGCCCCTGACCACCACCACTCTATGTTGTTTTCATGATTTTGACTATTCTGAGTCTCATATAAGTGGTCACACAGTATCTGTCTTTTTGTGGCCGGCTTAATCCACTCAGTGTAATGTCTTCAAGTCTCATTCATGTTGTAGCAGATGTCAGGATTTCCTTCTTTCAAGGCTGAATAACTTTCTATTGTATGGATGGACCACATTTTCTTTCTTTCTTTTTTTTTTTTTGAGATGGAGTCTCGCTCTGTCGCCCAGGCTGGAGTGCAGTGACGTAATCTCGGCTCACTGCAAGCTCCGCCTCCCGGGTTCACACCATTCTCCTGCCTCAGCCTCCCGAGTAGCTGGGACTACAGGCGCCCACCACCATGCCTGGCTACTTTTTGTATTTTTTGTCAAGATGGGTTTTTGCCATGTTGCCCAGGCTGGTCTCGAACTCCTGGGATCAAGTGATCCTCCTGCCTCAGCCTCCCAAAGTGCTGGGATTATAGGAGTGTACCACCATGCCCAGCCTTTTAAAAAAATATTTTATACTGTATATATTTTATCTTTCACTGTACCTTTTGTTCAGATATGTCTAGATATACAAATACCATTGTGGTGCCATTGTCTACAGCATTCAATAAAGAAACATACTGCATGGGTTTGCAGCCTAGGAGCAATAGGTTATACTACAGAGCCTACGGGTGTAGCAGGCTATGCTGTGTAAATTTGTGTGAGTTCACTCTATGATATTTGTACAATGACAGAATCACCTGATGTTAAGTGTTGCATGACTGTAACAGTCCCCACCTTATACCATGTGTCTTCTAGGCCAAATTCCCCTCCCCAGAGCAGACCCCTAGCACTCCACAGCAGGATCACAAGCTGGTCTCTGGTCCCAGACCCTGCGGATCCGTGTCGACGCTTCCAGTCTCAATCACTTCCCGATGGTTTGAATGTGAAGTCAACAATCCACTGGACAGTTTGCACTTACTATTTCCAGGGCTTTTGCAGTTAAAAGTGTCTTCAGGTTCCCCGATCTTCCTGCAGATCCCCCTGCAGTGAGAGGCTGAGTCTGTCCCTTCTCCCAGCAGCAGCTGGGTACAGGATGTAACATCAGTCTCTGCCTGCTGGGCAGAAGCCACAGCTGCAACGCGCTTTCAGAAAAAATGGGCCAGGCCAAAGGAGCTCCCTGTCAGTGCTTTTCAGTATTTCCAGCACAAAGATAAAATTACACTTCCATAGGAGTACACAAACTAAAAATAAAATTTAAAGAAAGCCATCTAGTTCTGTATCATTTTCCCCATGGTCGGGTCCCGTTCGGGTCACTGGACATGCACTGAAATCGCTTATGAACAGCTGCTTGGTTCTGCCTCGCCTGGAGTTTAAGGCTCTGAGCATCCCCAGCCCTCTGTGATGGCCCCAGGAGAGCTGGGCAAACAAGGATACTTGTGGCAGTTTGGCTGAGGGTGAAGATGAAGTCGTCAGTTCTTTCCTCCAGGCATGAGCAGGGGTCTTCCTTAGGTTTTTCTTCCACAAGCCCCTAGCTAGCTTAGAGTAGGCATAGCACCTCAAGGGCAGGGCAAGGAAATGCTGTGCCATTTCCTTAGGATCCTGGGGGCGGGAGAAAAAGTCAATTGACAAAGAATGCTTGTCACCATGTCATGTCAGCAGCTCTTTTCCTGGTGCTTCCCAATCCTGAGTCACTTCCTGTTTCTAAGTTCCTCCAAGATGTCATTAACTGTAGGGAGGAGAAATTTATAAGTAATGACACGTAGGGAGGAGAAATTTATAAGTAATGACACTAATTCTTGCTTACATACAAGGTGAGATGGTTCTTTTCACATGAGCCTAGTCATAGTCATGATCCAGAAGTTCTAAATCCATATTTCATTTATTTATTTATTTATTTATTTATTTATTTATTTATTTAGAGATGGAGTCTCACTCTGTCACCCAGGCTGGAGTGCAGTGGTGCGATCTCGGCCACTGCAACCTCCACCCTCCCGCCCCAGATTCAAGCAATTCTCTTGCCTCAGCCTGCCGAGTAGCTGGGATTTCAGGCACCTTCCACTGCACCCAGCTAATTTTTGTATTTTTAGTAGAGACGGGGTTTCGCCATCTTGGCTAGGCTGGTCTTGGAACTCCTGACCTCGTGATCCACCTGCCTCAGCCTCCTAAAGTGCTGGGATTACAGGCATGAGCCACCCCTCCCAGCCACTAAATTCATTATTTCATGATGAAACAGGAAAAGTTCCCTTGTCCCCTTGCAGGGTGTGCGATGGGGGAGTGGCTCACTTCTTCAGTGCCCTGCTGCTCAAACCTCAGACTTCTAGGGGAGCATACAGATGGGCAGGCTGTGGGGCTCTGACCCCAAGGCAGTGTCTAGGGGTGAATGTTTATAGCTGAAGCCCCAGTGGGCGTATGTTACAGTGTGTGCTTTTTGTTTTGCTCTTTTAGTTTAGCCCTTTATAGGCGGCTTGTGTTAGCTCAGTTAGCCCTCCGCCTTATTGCAAGGACAGAGGGCTTTCTGTATCCCAAGGTTCTTGCCTTAGCGTACTGGAAAAATTGGACCACACGTGGGCTTGGAGAATGAGTGCAAGGTTTTATTGAGTGGAAGTAGCTTTCAGCAGATGGGGGAGCCAGAAGGGAGACGGTCTTCCCCTGGAGTCCGGCCGCTTGGCGGCCTGGGCTCTCCTCTGACTGCCCAGGCCAAACTCCATGTTATTCTGCTTCTGCAGGTCGGTGGCCTGCCAGCGCACCGGTGCCTGTTGGTGTGTTCCTCTGGACATCCAGCTGCCTGCGTCTGTCGACTAGGGTCTAGGGGATGAGGGCGGAGCGTTTGGGCAGGAAATGCCAGTCCTCACCTAGGTCCGTGGGGGTGGAGCCCTAGTCAGGAACCATGCCCTCCTCTATGCAGCACTTCCCTTACCCCCTTCCGTATCATTTAAAGGGACCACCTCTTCCCTTTCCAGCACTCCCATATCCAAGATATTTTGAAACATATGCTTAACATCTAGTCAGGGATGGCACACTCTTCCATCAACCCTGCTGCAACCTCAAAATCACTGATAAGATTATTTAGCTGAACCCAAAGGAGTCCCTGGATCCTCTACGTAGGCCCCCCCTCCAGGCAGCCAGCAGTCATTCTGAGCTGACTGATGAGATGAAACTCACGTGCTATATCAGGTCTAAACCTTCTTGAACAGAGGAGGTAATTCAAAACAATTCTCTTTCCCCTTTTATTTTGGCTACTTCAAACCATTTTTTTTTTTTTCTTTGAGATGGAGTCTCACTCTGTTGCCCAGGCTGGAGTGCAGTGGTGTGATCTCTACTCACTGCAAGCTCCGCCTCCTGGGTTCACGCCATTCTCCTGCCTCAGCCTTCCCAGTAGCTGGGACTACAGGAGCCTGCCAACACTCCTGGCTAATTTTTTTGTATTTTTAGTAGAGACAGGGTTTCACTGTGTTAGCCAGGATGGTCTCGATCTCCTGGCCTTGTGATCTGCCCACCTCGACCTCCCAAAGTGCTGGGATTACAAGCGTGAGACACCATGCCCAGCCTACTTCAATTTTTAAAAAATGAGTGGTTTTCAAACTATAATGTACATAAGAATCACCAGATAATTTGGGGGTAATGCAACTATTCTGCATCTTTCTGGTTTGGTTACTTAACTGTATGCATTTCTAACTATACAACAGTTTTACTCCATGTAAATTATATCTTAATAAAAGTTTTTTGTTTTTGTTTTTGTTTTTTTTTGAGATAGAGTCTGGCTCTGTCGCCCAGGCTGGAGTGCAGTGGCGCGATCTTGGCTCACTGCAAGCTCCGCCTCGCGGGTTCACGCCATTCTCCTGCCTCAGCCTCCTGAGTAGCTGGGACTACAGGCGCCCACCACCGCGCCCGGCTAATTTTTTGTATTTTTAGTAGAGATGGGGTTTCACGGTGGTCTCGACCTCCTGACCTCGTGAACCACCCGCCTTGGCCTCCCAAAGTGCTGGGATTACAGGCGTGAGCCACCGCGCCTGGCTAATAAAAGATTTTTAAAAAATGAATCGCCCAGAGAACTTGTTAGTTCTGATTATTTAGGTCTGCAATGGATCTAAGGAATATACACAGACAGACACACACACACACACACACACACATATACAGAGAAAGAGACAGACAGACAGACACGGTCTCGCTCTCGCTCTGTCATCCAGGGTGGCGTGCAGTGGTGCAACCACGGCTCACTGCAGCCTCCACCTCGGCGGTCAACCGATCTTCCTGCCTCAGCCTCCCAAGGAGCTCAGACTACAGGTAAGTACTACCATGCCCAGCTAGTTTTTTCCTTTTTTTTTGTACAGACAGGGTCTCACTATGTTGCCCAGACTAGGAATCTATATATCTATATCACTCTCTCTCTCTCTCTCTATATATATATATATATATATGCATGTATATATAATATTTAGAGACGGAGTCTTGCTCTGTTGTCCAGGCTGGAGTGCAGTGGCACAATCTCGGCTCATTATAAGCTCCGCCTCCTGGGTTCATGCCATTCTCCTGCCTCAGCCTCCCAAGTAGCTGGGACTACAGGCGCCCACCACCACGGCCGGCTAATTTTTTTGCATTTTTAGTAGAGATGGGGTTTCACTGTGTTAGCCAGGATGGTCTCGATCTCCTGAACTCGTGATCCACCCGCCTCGGCCTAAAAATCTATATTTTAATAGCATTCCTGTTACTTCTAACAAGTAGTCCAATGGTCCAATGGTTACATTTTGAGAAAGTATTGTAATAGACAGATACAAGGTCCACCCAGCAAAGATGCCCCCAAACCCTTGTGAGCACCTGCTAACAGCTGCTTCTGGACCCTCCTCTTGCAAGAACAAAGGATACTGGATTGTATAGACCTGGATTCTGTTCCCAACTTTGCCTCCACTTCCATGTTCTTCATGCCCCTGTGTAACCTGCTTCTAACGGGAGATATCTAAAGGAAACAAACCCTAAAAGTATCATATAAGCCCTTAAAACCTTAAAAAGTTTTCAAACTCTGTGTAGCAAATAAAACATATTTGATGCCAATACCTTTTTCAGGTATTAGTCTCCGTACTGATTTATCTGCCAAAGAATCTGCTTTCAAAACTAACAGATCCAGAGTGATTTAACTGCTCCAATAGCTTTCAAACAGCTCACAAGTTCATTACCAAATATGGTTGGCTGACCAGTCTACAATCTGCGTTGCTGAGGGTGAGCTGTTCGTGACCTACCAGTCAGCTATCCCGTGTCTGAAGGAACAAAAGGGCATTGCTGTTTCCTTCTCAGGAGGTGGATTAGGCTTTCCAATGACACTGCTCACTCTGCTGCCGCAAAGGGTCCCTTGCAGAAGGCACTCCAGGAAAGGCCTCCAGAACCGAGGGATGTCAAGGGTGCATTCCCAGCTTCTGAGCTTAGACCCCAGCCTCCCCCACCAGGCTACCTATATTCTCCAGATTGCGACGCCACAAATATGGTGACCTATTTAGCCACAGTAGTCCCAGAAGAGCTTCAAATCAGCTCTGAAAAAAGGCATCTTTTACGCCCAAACCTTTAGTTGGAAATTTCTCTGCTCAAGTATTCCCACCAAGATCAACTTACAGGTGAAATGTATGAGGAAGAGATTTTCATATTAGGTTTCCTGTGTATATCACTAAGCTCTTGGGTATTATTTTATATGAATAGGGTAAAATCCTCAACATGACATTTCCTGGCAGCTGATTTTCAGTTGGTTTCGAATTCTGAGAAAGGAAGCACAAACCACAAAAGAATCTTCAAAACTGTATTTGGATTTGACAAAATCTTCCTAGAGACAAGGCCCTGAGCACAGAGTCTGTCTCCACCATGTAAGTTTTACATAAGCTGTACAGAACAAAATTAGCAATGAGTGATCTTTGGCACTAGAACAGGTGATTCCTTAGCTGTTCATGCAATATCCAAACTGCACACCACATGACATTAGATTGCTGGTTAACCGTTTAATTTTACATTTAAATTATCTTAAAAGGCTGGAAGTCCTAGCTAAGTTTTCGATATCAATATGCTACCCACGTCATAACACTTAGTGCCTGAGGTAGAGATTTCTGTAAGATATTTTTGAAAACACAATTGAGAGTATAATACAGAAAAACATTTTAAATCTTGGAAGCATATAGCCTGGTTCAAGCCAAATCTGAAATGCAGAACTAGTACCTTTTTGAGTCTCACTCCGTCACCCAAGCTGGAGTGCAGTGGTGCAATCTCAGCTCACTGCAACCTCTACCTCCTGGGTTCAAGAGATTCTCATATCATGCCTTAGTCTCCCAAGTACCTGGGATTACAGGCACGTGCCACCATACCTAATTTTTATATTTTTAGTAGAGACAGTTTTGCCACGTTGGCCAGGCTGGTCTCGAACTCCTGACCTCATGTGATCCACCTGCCTTGGCCTCCTAAAGTGTTGGGATTACAGGCATGAGCCACCACACCCAGCCAGAACTATTACTTATCTCTGCAGAAACTGCACTGGTGCACTTTTTTCCTTTTTTTTTTTTGGCAACAGTCTTACTCTGTCGCCCAGGCTGGGGTGCAGTAGCACAATCTTGGCTCACAGCAACCTCTGCCTTCTGGGTTCAAGGAATTCTCATGCCTCAACATCCCGAGTAGCTGGGACGTGCACCTCCATGACCAGCTAAATTCTGTATTTTTAGTAGAGGGGGTTTTACCATATTGGCCAGGCTTATTTCAAACTCCTGACCTCTAGTGATCCACCTACCTCAGCCTCTCAAAGTGCTGGGATTACAGGCGTTAGCCACCACACCAGCCGAGAACTTTCTTTTATTTGGACTCCTGGATTTTAGAATACCATGGTTTCTTAAAAAAAAAAAAAAAAAAAAAAAAAAAGTACGATTATTAACGTTGATTAATAACACAGGAACCAAACTCACTTAATATCATTATTAAAAACAGGCTGGGCACAGTGGCTCATGCCTGTAATCCCAGCACCTTGGGAGGCTGTGACGGGAGGATTGCTTGGGTCCAGGAGTTTGAGACCAGCCTGGGCAACACAGAGATCCCTGTCTCTACAAAGAATACAAAAATTAGCAAGGTGTGGTGGTGAGCACTTGCAGCCCAGCTACTTGGGAGGCTGAAGTGGGAGGACTACTTGAGCCCAGGAGGTCCAGGCTGTAGTGAGTTGAGATTATGCCACTGCACTCCAGCCTAGGCAACAGATCCTTTCTCAAAACAAACCCCAAAAAACAAAACCAAACATCGATAGAACTACATAGGGACAACAGCAAATACAAATCTTTAAACTCTTCATGATGTGGTCGGAATGAGTACAATTATGCAATTCAATGATTCCAACATTTAATGGTGACTGTGAATTATTACATATTTATTATATATAGATGAGTTTAAATTTTATTTCCAAACTGCATGCCAGGACTTTGTTATTGAGAGAGAGATTCACTCGTTGCCCAGGCTGGAGTGCAATGACGCAATCTCGGCTCACTGCAAGCTCCACCTCCTGGGAATCAAGCGATTCTCGATTCTCGTCTCAGCCCCCTGAGTAGCTGGGACTACAGGCACCCGCCACCACGCCCGGCTAATTTTTGGTATTTTTAGTAGAGATGGGGTTTCACCATGTTGGCCAGGCTGGTCTCAAACTCCTGACCTCATGATCCGCCCGCCTTGGCCTCCCAAAGTGCTGGGATTACAGGCGTGAGCCACCCACTCCTGGCCAAAACCTTTGATTTTTAAAAAGGCGTTTCTTGAAGTATCTTATTAAACATTTGATTTGAAGGAAACTGTGCATGTCTAACATTCTTGCCTTTTACAGAAAGCTGGCTAGCCAAAAACATATCATCAACTATTGATGTTATTTTTAGAAGTGGACTGTCTCTTAAATGAGACAGAAAGCATGAAGTATGGACTTGTACAAGCTGAACGAGTAAATCATGGGTGTAACTGGTAACAAATTAAGTCCATTCTTGGTATAAACTGCTCAAGAGTGTTTCAGACCATCACTGATGTCTGTGATAAACAGCACCAAGCGTCACAGTCCAACTTTTTTTTTAAGCGCCAAGTTCAAACAAGTGACCAATAATGGTTGGTCCTTGAACACCTTTTACCAGAGGCCTTTTCTAACCACTTCGTAACACTTTTGGGAGGTACATAGCTCCTGAACCTTGGAAAAGTAAAGTGATCTGCCTAATTTCATATCATGAATAAATGAGTTAATAAAGTACCTAATACTGATTTTTTCCCCTTTAAAGATACAGATGTCCTTCCAAAGAAAAAAAACACATTATGTGGAAGTCCGAAACTGAGAATCATTCTGCATGGCAAAGTTCATTTGTATCAAGAGTAAATAATTCTACAGACATTAGTCGAGGAAAATCCCCAGAAAAACTGACTTAAAATGATGTAACATACTTGTGGCTTTAAATGAACACATAAAGAAACAGGCAAAACTAAATAAGCAAAAACAAAGCCACAAAAATGAACATTAACATTTCTTTAGGGGAAAATGGTATCTAATTTTCCCCTCAAGTTTGAATTAACCAAAAAAAAAAAAAAAAAAAGCGTATTTCTTTTACAAATCTCTTCTGAATAACGGGTTTTAAGAAGAGCAGGCCGGGCACGGTGGCTCACGCCTGTAATCCCAGCACTTTGGGAAGTTGAGGTGGGCAGATCACAAGGTCAGGAGTTCAAGACCAGCCTGGCCAACATGGTGAAGCCGTGTCTCTACTAAAAATACAAAAAAAAATTAGCCGGGTATGATGACAGCGCCTGTAATCCTAGCTGCTTGGGAGGCTGAGGCAGGAGAATCGCTTGAATCTAGGAGGCGGAGGTTGCAGTGAGCTGAAATCACGCCATTGCATTCCAGCCTGGGCGACAAGAGCAAGACTCCGTCTTAAGAGAAAAATGAAGAGCAAAGGACACACCACATCTGCATAAATCAAAGTGTGTTAAGGAACATAATCATGTTGATTGTATCCTGATTCTAACAGGTGAAGGACTAAGAACTCAACTTATATTTGGAGTAGAAGCAAGTGTCATGATGGAGCATGTCTTATATGGCAATTCAAAACAGTATGATTCTGATGGGGTGGGGAACTAAATGTTGGACAGGCTTTTTATACAACCCCCACCTGCATGTTTCAGAACAATATTCTTAGAGATTCAATGCAGACCCCACCAATGGGTTAGGCAGACACGAATAGGCTCATTTTCTTTCTTTTTTTTTTTTGAGACAGAGTCTCACTCTGTCTTCCAGGCTGGAGTGAAATGGTGTGATCTCAGCTCACTGCAACCTCTGCCTCCTGGGTTCAAGCAATTCTTCTGCCTCAACCTCCCAAGTAGGTGGGATTACAGGCGTCCACCCAGCACGCCTGGCTAATTTTTGTATTTTCAGTAAAGACGAAGTTGCACCACATTGGCCAGTCTGGTCTTGAACTCCTGACCTCAGGTGATCCGCCAGCCTGAGCCTCCTAAAATGCTGGGATTACAGGCATGAGCCACCACGCCTGGCCCATTTTCTTAATGTAAGTTCACAATATGTCATTAGGGGAAAATGACTTTGGCAAACTCATATGCTTTAAAGGCAGAAAGATATGTACTAAGAAGGCAGTTAGAGCTAGAAAATTCTTGACATAATTACAACTTTAGCAAGAGAATAAAAATAGATTTTAAAAGTGTGTGCATGTGGGGAGGTGACAGAGTATCTTTATATGTACTTTAAGAAGCTGACGAGTTATCCAGACACAAAAGGTAACATTCTCATCAGAACAGGCCAAGATGAAACACCAGGGGCACTCTTCATAGAAACTAAGTGGATGCTTCTGGCGCCAAATGTCTTTGCCTGGTTCTTCCTGGCATTTCTGCTTGACTCCTTCCCTCTGTATCATTCTCAAATCCCCAACCTTTCCACTGGCAAAACCACTCTCTTCTCCCTCAGGCTCTGAATAGATAACACAAATGTATGGACATGTTTTGTCCTTCAATTAAAAAACCTGCTTGAAGCTCCATTGACGTAAGAATTAACTGGTAGTTCTTTATCTTACCTAGGCTTATGTATTCAAAATTTTGCCTGTTTTCTTGGAATTATACGAATTTCCTTATTAAGCATTTGATTTGAAGGAAGCTGTGCATGTCTATTAATTACCCATGATATACATGTGTATTACTTTCTGAAACTTCTCCTTCAGTCTCCTTTGAGTTTAATTTTTGCTTAAGATGTTTAGAGTTCCTGAGGTGCTTCTCTGGGCTAAAATTTAAAGTTTTTTTTTTTTGTTTTTTTTTGTTTTTTTTTTAAAGCAAATAAAAGTAAATGAATGGCTAAAAGATAAGGCTAAATTTTCTAGGCTGGGTATGGTGGCTCATGCCTGTAATACTAACACTTTGAGAGGCTGAGGCGGGAGGATCACTTGAACCCAAAAGTTCGAGACCAGCCTGGGCAACATAGTGAGATCTCATCTCTCCAAAAAAATTTTTTTAAAAAGAATTAGCCGAGTATGGTGGCACATGCCTGTAGTCCCAGCTAATCAGGGGGCTGAGGTAGAATGATCGCTTGAGCCTGGGAGGCAGAGGCTGCAGTGAGCTGAGATCATGCTGCTGCACTCCAGCCTGGGTGAAAGAGGGAGACCCTGTCTCAAAAAAAATTTCCTTATTTTCTTGGTGGGGGTAGGAATGCAATGGAGAAACAAAGAAAAACACTGCACAAAGGGTGCAGTGTTCTAGTGTTCATCTAAATAATGGAGAACTGGCATTTTACAATTAAGATATAAAAAATATTCATACTTTCAGAATTTCCAAGTCAGAGGTGGCTTACAATAGCTTTCGTTAGAAAAGGGTGAGACGCACAAATAAAATGCTCCCTGATGGAACGAAGGCCCCTTTAAACCTTTACCAAGCTCTTTCTCAGAAGCTCACAAAATTTAAGACAATGAGAACATGATGAGAAAGCAAAGCTCTGCAACATATGGTTGAAAATGACGATAAAAGACTGCGATAAAAGGCTAGTGGGATGAACATGAATGCTTGTCAGTGACAAACACATTATGCCTACAAGGAATAAATACTGCACTTCTCTTTAGGTCTATTTACAGAGAGGACTCCATGACCTTTCAGGTATAAACCTCCACTGGCAGAATATGTTTAATCACAAAGGTTCTGTGGTAAATTATAAAAAATAAGAAATTTGGATTTAAGCCTTCTGCCATTTCCAATACAAGTAGCTTTGAGTATTCTTGGTTGACAAAGGAATGTTTGCATTTCTAATGTTAACAAAGAAAATATCCACCACTGGCTTCTTAACCAGAGGGAGAGAAGCGGGCAGGTTTCTGGATAGAGGTTTAAGGCAAATCAAACAGGTTCACAACTAGGCATCCTATTAGGGATTCCAGGCATGGCTTTGTTTTCTGACGGACAGCTCCACATCATCTCAAGCCAGGTTTTCCACATTGCTACCAAACTGGGGACACATTTCTGTATCAGGCTTTTGAAAGAACTTTAAGTTATATACACACACCGTCAAAGCATATACTGGTGATGCTTGATATTTAAAGGAATCCTACAGTGAATCATTTATTTCCTTTGAAAATAAGGTTTTCAAAAACTGGCTACAACTCTGATTGCATGAATGAGATTCAAAGATTTCTCATGTAAAAGAAAGATCTCAACCTCCTTATACTGTGAACTTGCTTTCCAAGACTAAAAACTGGTATCTCCTCTTCAGTCTCCTTACACATCTGAAATCATTCCTGCAATATGAGAGGCACTTTTATTAGGTGTAGCATCTATTAAAAACTCTAAAGCCAGGGTAGAATTTGCTGAACAAAGTAATAGCACTAGCCTAATAGGCATTACTTATAAGGACTTTTTCCCCTTTAATATAAAAGTATAACTACAGCAGTTCAATGTACAAATACAAAAAAAGTTCTCATACTAAAAAAAAAGTACCATAATACTGTACATACAAAAACTGTTCAACAAGAATGATTTAAATATGTCTGTTCTTCTCCAGATCTGGAAGACACAAATGTAAAGTTCTGCAACTGTATTATTGCTAAGAACATGTGCCCAGGAACACTGTGTTTCCGTTTCTCCCCCTCAGCCCAGCCCCGCCTCCAGAGTCCCCTGAGCTTGGATCATGAGCCAACAGCATCCCTGAAGATAACCAGAGCCAAATGTTTACTCAATGGAAGTCATTATTCAGTGAGCTGCTGCTTACCATAAACTATGAAAAGCACAGGTTTTAAGCCCGCCAGGATTAAATCCAGACGGAGGTCTTCCCATCCCCTGATTTGCTACTGGCAGTGCTTTTGTTGGACCCAGCTTTGGACCCCACTTTGGCCTTCTTCTCCCGGGGACCATGAGGGTTGTTTTGGTGACTGTAGGCCTGAATTGCCAGATCCAAGCGTTCCTGAGCCATCCTGATCTCCCGCTGCAGAGCCTCCAGGTCAGCTGGGAGGTTCTCTTCATGGCTGCCATACTGCTGTTCCTGGGCTGTGTTGGCCTTGTTTTGCTTGTAGGCGATCTTAGCATTGGATAGTTCGGTGTACTGGATTTGATCTGGTTTGACAGCAATGTTATAGCCAGGGGGAGCAGATGGTGTATTCCAAGTGAAAGGATAATTATAAGCACCCGGATCCTCAAGTTCCCTCCTTTTACTGTTTAGTGAGTCTCGAATGGTCCCAAACCCTAAATGAAGCATCTCCCAAATGTTAAGCAAGAGGCAAAGGCCTGTAACACCATACATTATCAGAAGGAAGATGGTCTTTTCAGTGGGTCTAGAAATAAAGCAGTCTATCTTATGAGGGCAAGGAAGTCTGCTGCACACATAAAACGGGTGGACTTGGAAGCCATATAGAAAATACTGCCCTATCAGAAAACCCACCTCAAACACGGTCCTTGCCAGCAACTGCAGCACATAGATTTTCATGAGCCCATCTTCCCGAATCCGTCGTCGGCCATCATGCTTAGGTTTGGGTTGGCTCTGCTCTTTATTTTCTTTATCACTTTCTAACTCCATCTCTGGATACATCATAGGATCCTCTTCATTATCCTCCTCTGTTTCTTCCAGAGCCCGGTGTTGTTTCCAGCGCATTGCATAGGGCTTGCTCCGAGCCGCCTTCTTGTCTGCTTCACCGTGCTCCATTTTGGCAATCTTGTGGATAGCATAACCCAGGTACATCACAGAGGGAGTTGCCACCAGGATGATCTGGAACACCCAGAAGCGTACATGGGAGAGGGGTGCAAACGCATCATAGCAGACATTCTCGCAGCCCGGCTGTTCTGTGTTGCACACAAATTTGCTTTGCTCATCGTAATAGATGGATTCTCCTCCTACAGCTGTAAGGACAATCCGGAAGACAATCAGAACAGTGAGCCAGATCTTCCCCACAAATGTGGAATGGTTGTGAATCTCCTCTAGCAGGCGAGTCAGGAAGCTCCAACTCATGGTGATTGAATTGGTATGCCCTGATAAAAGTGGAAAAATACCAAAAGAAAATCAACAAATATATTAAATCTTAATTTAATTATTAATTTATGATATCTCTAGGAACTACTACTTTGAATACTTGAAATCTAACTTCAAGGTTCACAGTGGAACAAATGTTAGAATAAACAGCATCTCGGTTGGGTGCGATGGCTCACGCCTGTAATCCCAGCTCTTTGGGAGGCCAAGGCAGGCAGATTACCTGAGGTCAGGAGTTAAAGACCAGCCTGGTCAACATGGTGAAACTCCGTCTCTATAAAAATACAAAAATTACCCGGGCACGGTGGTGTGTGCCTGTAATCCCAGCTGCTCAGGAGGCTGAGGCAGGAGAATCACTTGAACAGAGCAAGACTCCATCTCAAAAAAAAGAGAATAAACAGCATCTCACTCTCCACTATCTTCAGGCAGGTCAATTCACCTCAGTCAACACCTGTTGGCCCTACAAGGTCCTAGAAAGTATGGATTACTTTCACATCTCCTCTGGTTTGAAAGGTAAACTTGTAGCTACTACTTATCGAGATGTATTTCTCAGACCTCGGTTCTTTTTTTTTTTTTTTTTTGAGACAGTTTCCCTCTTTCACCCAGGCTGCAGTGCAGTGGCGTGATCTTGGCTCACTGCAACCTCTGCCTCCTGTGCTCAAGTGATTCTTGTGCCTCAGCCTCCGAGTAGCTGGGATTACAGGCATGCACCACCATTTTTGTATTTTTAGTAGAGATGAGGTTTCACCATGTTGGCCAGGCTGGTCTCGAACTCCTGACCACAGGTGATCCTCCTGCCTTGGCCTCTCAAAGTGCTGGGATTACAGGTGTGAGCCACCATGCCTGGCCATACCCAGGTTCTTTACACATACTATTATTTCATGAGACCTTCAGAATTTTGTGAGATAGAGATTAAAAAAACACACAGGTATAGTTATTCGGTCCAATCACAGAAAAACCACCACGGAGAACATGAAGGGGACACCTTGGCTAGACTCCACTGTGAAGGGGTGACTTATTAGGAAACTTAAATTTTAGACAAGTGCTAAAAGAGATTAAGAAGATGGTACAGCTACAAACTGCTGGCAATCATTAAGAACTAAAAAGACGAAGGGAACTAGGAAGATCTTCCCTAGCTAGACTGCATAGCATACCAGATTTTGGTTTCACTTAGAAGCCCACAGTGAATGGTTTTGCAATAAATATTATACCCCTTTACTATATAACAGAATCTACAAATTATACTTCTGTACCTTATTTATGGCAGACATTAAAAAATGATTGCCAAACTGAATTGTGAGGACATAAAATTCAATCAACAGCAAATCCACTTAAAATAGCATTTTAAAGGATAGTTTCTTTCTGAGATTCCCAGATCTACATCCAGGATCCAGGTAAAAGCACCTAAATGAGGTAATATATGGGAAATCCCCAATAGAACCCCAACACAAAGTAGACTTAACTTTTAACTTGTCTTCCTCCCTCTCCCAGTTTACTTCTGCAGATTACAGATGATTTGTCAGCACCACCTAAGTTTAAATACACTTTACCTGTTGTCCAGAGCTTCTGTTACCCAAAATTTTCTTAGAGAAATGATGTTTTGATTGCAATTTTTCCAGATTCCCTCTGGAAAGGAAAAAGAAAAGAGCAGGTCATAAGCTTCCTGCCACAGAAAACAATGAATCACTAAAATGCTATTTTCAGAAAGAAACAAAGTTTTCTATGTACCATAAAAATCAATGAGAATAAGATGGAAACAGGCTTCAGTTTGAATACCAGTTTTCTCCTCCCCATACAGGTGGCAGGAGAAACTACATAACAGGTGACCTAAAGATTCTTAAGTCACCAGTCCAAGAATATACAACAGGAAGATGAGTCAGTAGTAAAAGCATGAAGCAGATAAACTCTGGCACCTATAGGAAAAAGCCAAAGCAGAAGAATTGCAGCAAATTGAAAGTGGGTCACTAAAGGTCTTGCAAAAACCTTCACCCCGTCTGCTGTATTCCCTGAAGCAGCCAATACGCCTCTCAGGGGGATTTAAGCAGCTAACCAGGAGCAAGCTGTTTAGCTAAAACACCCAACAGCTGGCTCTCAGTCACAGGAACACCCGTCTCCATAGGAGGTGATTTACAGATACAACTGCTCACAAAAAGTCACAGAAAGAAAACACCTGTATCTGTACTGGATTAAACAGCAAAACAGAAAAGTTTCCAAGATGAATTATGCTCATCATCAAGCTCTGGCAACTCTGCATACCTCTGGCCAAATGTCATCCGTAAGGCGAGAAAATAAATTTAAAACAATTCCTGAATGTTATGTGTTTATAGTAAATTAAAAGAGTGCTTTGTTTTGTTGTTTAAAGATACAGGGAAAAAAAACTGGAACAATTTCCAAAGGACCAATGGGGAAAAAAAAGTGCAGGCATGAAGCTGCATAAAGATTTGCATATAAGCCTGGGCAATATAGTGAGACCCTATCTTTCCAAATTTTAAAAAAATTAGCTGGGTGTGGTGGCAGTGGTGGCCAATGCAGTCCAACCTGGTAGACAGAACAACACCCTCTTACACACACACACAAGCACACACACACACACATGGCCCAGCACAGTGGCTCAAGCCTGTAATCCCAGGACTTTGGGAGGCCAAGGAGGGGGGATCACTTGAGTTCAGGAGTTTGAGACCAGCCTGGGCAACATGTGAAACCCAGTCTTCACCAAACAACAACAACAACAACAACAACACCCCCCAAAATTAGCATGGTGATGAACACCTGTGGTCCCAGCTACTCGGGAGGCTCAAGTGAAAGAATCACTTGAGCCCAAGAGGTAGAGGTTGCAGTGAGTTGTGATCGTGCCACTGCACTTCAGCCTAGGTGACAGCGAAACCTCAAAAAAATAAACAAACAAAGAAGCAAAAAGATTTATATATGAAGAATCCAGGCCAGGCGTGGTGGCTCATGCCTGTAATCCCAGCACTTTGGGAAGCCGAGGTGGGTGGATCACCTCAAGTCGGGAGTTCAAGACCAGCCTGACCAACATGAAGAAACCTTGTCTCTACTAACTAAAAATACAAAATCAGCCAGGTGTGGTGGTGCATGCCTGTAATCCCAGCTATTTGGGAGGCTGAGGGAGGAGAATCGCTTGAACCTGGGAGGTGGAGGTGGCAGTGAGCTGAGATCGCACCATTGCCCTCCAGCCTGGGCAACAAGAGCAAAACTCCATCTCAAAACAAAACAAAACAAACAAAAGAATCCAGCTGAGCATGATGGCTCACACCTGTAATCTCAGCACTTTGAAAGGCTGAGGAAGGAGGATCACTTGAAACTGGGAGCTCAAGACTGCAATGAGCTATGATCATACCACTGCACTCCTGCCTGGGCGAAAGAGGGAGACTCTAACACAATAGAATTTCCAGTATAGCTCCCATGTCTAGCCCTGCTTCCCAACTGAGCTCACCACCTCTTTTCTCATTGAATACACAAGTTATAGAACCTCAAAACAAGAAGTAAATAATATAAAATCTTTAAACGGTGATTTAAGCCAGGTTTCCAACACAGAACTCCATGATTCCATCCACAAATTCTCTGCAGGCTCAGATTTTCCCTAAAGCCTGAAATTTCTATTTGTTCCAATAAGCCAAAATTATGAAAATACAATTAGTTAGAACTAACTCATCTGTTATATCTCCATCCACAAAGATAAATGTGTATCTTTTTTTTTGAGACAGAGTCTCGCTTTGTCAGCCAGGCTAGAGTGCAGTGGCACGATCTTGGCTCACTGCAAGCTCCGCCTCCCAGGTTCATGCCATTCTCCTGCCTCAGCATCCCGAGTAGCTGGGACTACAGGCGCCCGCCACCACACCCAGCTAAATTTTTTGCATATTTTAGTAGAAACTGGGTTTCACCGTGTTAGCCAGGATGGTCTCGATCTCCTGACTTCATGATCCACCTGCCTTGGAGCTCACTGCAACTTCCACCTCCCAAAGTGCTGGGATCACAGGTGTGAGCCACCACGCCTGGCTGATTTTTGTATTTTTAGCAGAGACGGGGTTTTCACCATGTTGGCCAGGCTGGTCTTGAACTCCTGACCTCAGGTAATCCGCCTGCCTCGGCCTCCCAAAGTGCTGGGATTACAGGCATAAGTCACCGAACTTGGCCTTTTTTTTTTGGAGACAAGGTCTCTTTGTTATCCAGGCTGGAGTGCAGCGACACGATCTCAGCTCACTGCAGCCTCAACCTCCCCAGATTCAGGTGATCCTCTCACCTGAGCTTCCCAAATACCTGAGACCACAGTTGCATGCCACCATGCCTGGCTAATTTTTGTATTTTTTGTAGAGAAGAGGTTTTGCCATGTTACCCAGGCTGGTTCTCAACTCCTGGGCTCAAGTGATCTGCCTGCCTCGGCCTTCCAAAGTACTAGGATTATGAGCATGAGCCACTGTGCCCGGTCTCTTTCTCTTAATATAACTCTGTGGGGAAAAAAATAGGCCAGGCGTGCTGGCTCACGCCTGTAATCCCAGCACCTTGGGAGGCTGAGGCGGGTGGATCACCTGAGGTCGGGAGTTTGAGACTGGCCTGGCTAACATGGTGAAACCCTGTCTCTACTAAAAACACAAAATTAGTCGGGCATGGTGGCGCGTGCCCGTAATCCCAGCTACTCGGGAGAATGAGGCAGGAGAATGGCTTGTACCCGGGAGGCAGATGTTGCAGTGAGCCAAGATCGTGCCATTGCACTCCACCCTGGGAAAGAGCAAAACTCCATCTCAAAAAAAAAGAAAAAAAAAAAAACCCGGCCGGGTGCGGTGGCTCACGCCTGTAATCCCAGCACTTTGGGAGGCTGAGGCGGATGGATCACCAGGTCAGGATACCGAGACCAGTCTGGCCAACATGGTGAAACCGTGTCTCTACTAAAAACACAAAAAAATTAGCCGGGTGTGGTGGCACACACCTGTAGTCCCAGCTACTCAGGAGGCTGAGGCAGGAGAACGGCTTGAACTAGGGAGACAGAGGTTGCAGTGAGTTGAGACTGCGCCACTGCACTCCAGCCTGGCAACAGAGCAAGACTCTGTCTCAAAAAACAAAACAAAACAAAACAAAACGCCCATAACATTAAAACCCATGTATGCCTATTGTTCCATTATTGGAATGCTAAGCATGTGGGAGTTATTTATATCCTACTTCTCAAGATCATTGCCAAGGTCTGATTTTTTCAAATTCAAAAAATTGCAATCTCAGACATAAATGGGTTAAAAGAAAGAAACACACAAAAAACCCCATAATCACAGCTACTTACAAATGTTTTGGTTTTCCTTATGTCCTTCTAGTCTTTATCTAAATGAATACTCTTTCCAAAAAACATTAATTTACAAAGGGATCTAGTAGCAAAAATGAACTTTTTTTTTTTTGAGACAGAGTCTGGCTCTGTAGCCCAGGCTGGAGTGCAGTGGCATAATCTCGGCTCACTGCAAGCTCCACCTCGCTGGTTCATGCCATTCTCTTGCCTCAGCCTCCCGAGTAGCTGGGACTACAGGCGCCCACCACCACGCCCGGCTAATTTTTTGTATTTTTAGTAGAGACGGGGTTTCACCGTGTTAGCCAGGTTGGTCTCGATCTCCTGACCTTGTGATCTGCCCGCCTTGGCCTTCCAAAGTGCTGGGATTACAGGCGTGAGTCACTATGCCTGGCTTTCTCTTTTTTTTTTTAAATTGAGACAGAGTCTCACTGTCGCCCAGGCTGGAGTTCTGTGGCACAATTTCAGCTCACTGCACCCTCCACCTCCCAGGTTCACACCATTCTCCTGCCTCAGCCTCCCGAAGAGCTGGGACTATAGGCATGCGCAACCACGCCCGGCTAATTTTTGGTATTTTTAGTAGAGACAGAGTTTCACCATGTTAGCCAGGATGGTCTCCATCTCCTGACCTCATGTTCTGCCTACCTCAGCCTCCCAAAGTGCTGGGATTACAGGCGTGAGCCACCATGCTCAGCCAAACTTCTCTTACACTTGTTTACTATTTGTATTTCTTTTTGTGTAAATATGTTTACCAACTTAACTCCAACATCTCACAAAATGGGTGATGAGCAACTAACCTTCCTTCCTTCCTTCTCCTTTCCTCCCTCTCTTTTTTTTTTTTTTTTTTTTTTTGAGACAAGAGTCTCTCTCTGTTGCCTAGGCTGGAGCGCAGTACCACGATCTCAGCTGACTGCAGCTCTGTCTCCCAGGTTCAAGCAATTCTCCTGTCTTAGCCTCCCGAGTAGCTGGGACTACAGGCGCACACCACCATGCCCAGCTAATTTTTATATTTTTAGCAGAGACGGGGTTTCACCCCGTTGGCCAGTCTGGTCTTGAACTCCTGACCTCAGGAGATCCGCCCGCCTCTGCCTCCCAAAGTGCTGGGATTACAGGTGTGTCACTGCACCCAGCCACAACTGTCTTTCTAAAATAAAGAACCATGGGCTTCCTAAAATGAATGGCAGTATCACCACTGTTTTTACCGGTCGAGTCAGTAAGTTTTTCTTTGATACTCTTCCTTTTCCTCTCCTTCCAAGTTACTTTTTTTTTTTTTTGAGACAAGAGTCTCTGTTGCCCAGGCTGCAGCGCAGTACTGTGATCGCTGCAGCCTTCGTCTCCCGGATTCAAGCAATTCTCCTGCCTTAGCCTCCCGAGTAGCTGGGACTAAAGGTGCACACCACCATGCCCAACCAATTTTTGTTATTTTTAGGAGAGATGAGGTTTCGCCATGTTGACCAGCCTGGTCTCCAACTCCTGACCTCAGGTGATTCACCCATCTCGGCCTCCCAAAGTGCTGGGATTACAGGCGTGAGCCACCATGCCTGGCCACAAGTTATCCATTCTTACTCTCAGTGAAATGTCAAATAATTCCTGGGGGATGACTGTGGTCTGGGAAACATTTTGAAAACATTAGTCCTCATTTCTGTAATGGGTCACTCATTCTCTAGGCAAGCCCCCTTCCCAGCAGCTATGTATTAACAAAGCATTAAGGATTGGCTTACAATGTTACAGAGTACAATACTCCACCAGAGAAATTAAGATCATTTCAAGAAGTAGAAGGCAGGTTCTGGAATTAACATTTCTAAATAGAATATGTCACTACCAATTGTGGTCTCACTGTGAAGAAAAGCCGGTTCTTGCTCCGCTGAAGTTTCCTTTCTCCTGAACCATTATTATTATTATTATTATTATTAGAGACAGAGTCTTGCTCTGTCTCCCAGGCTGGAGTGCAGTGGCATGATCTCAGCTCACTGCAAGCTCTGCCTCCCGGGTTCACGCCATTCTCCTGCCTCCTGCCTCAGCCTCCCGAGACTATAGGCGCCCGCCACCACGCCCGGCTAATTTTTTTATTTTTAGTGGAGACGTGGCCTCACCATGTTAGCCAGGATGGTCTCAATCTCCTGACCTTGTGATCCACCCACCTCAGCCTCCCAAAGTGCTGGGATTACAGGCATAAGCCACCGCACCCAGCCCTGAACCATTATTTTATCTACTTTTTTATTGAATGGCTTCTTAAATAATTTTTTTAAAGAATGCTGCAATTCATGGAAGCCCATAATTCAAAAGGATTCACTCACTCACACACAAAAAACCCTGGAGATCTGCAGAGGGGCCCCTCAGTCTTCAGAACTGATCAGTGCACAAGTGAGGAAATAGTCTACACAAGGGACCTGAACAGGTGCCTAAAATTCAGGACATAGGGCCGGGAGCGATGGCTCATGCCTGTAATCCTAGCACTTTGGGAGGCCAAGGCAGGTGGATCACCTAAGGTCAGGAGTTTGAGATCAACCTGGCCAACATGGCGAAACCCTATCTCTACTAAAAATACAAAAATTAGTCGGGTGTGGTGGCATGTGCCTGTAATCCCAGCTACCTGGAGGCTGAGGCAGGATAATCACTTGAACCCGGGGAGCAGAGGTTGCAGTGAGCCGAGATGGCGCCACTTCACTCAAGCGTGGGTGAAAGAGCAACACTCAGTCTCAGAGAAAAAAAAAAAAAAATTTTTTTTCAGGACCTGTCTTCTCTGGCTTCCCTGCTTCTGAAAACAAACTCGGTTATAGTGTAAGGGCTGAGAGTCTGAGAGTCAGCTGTGAATGGCTCTTATGAATAAAAAATCATTTCTCCATACTCCATCTACAAATAGAAAATGACATGGAAGCACAAGTCAAGAGGTGGAGATGGGTAGAGGCCAAATATCTCAATGTCTTTTGCTAATTAGTAAAGCCCCAATTTTTCATTATTATTTTTTTGAGACTGGGTCTCGCCATCACCCAGGTTGGAGTGCAGTGGCGTGATCTCAGCTCACTGCAACCTCCACCTCTTGGGTTCAAATGATTCTCCTGCCTCAGCCTCCTAAGTAGCTGGGATCCAACTGATTTATATGTACTTTTATACTTAATATCTTCGTGAATACATCCTAAATGCCTTGTCAACTCAAGTTGAGTTTGTATCTATAAATTCTAGGAGGTGGTATTGTTAGGTCACAGGCAATGTAAATCTGCATGGTTTTTGCTTTGTACTGTCATTTGATTTTCAAAAAAGGCACTAGTAATTTACAGCGCCTGGCAATGAATGTATACTTAAAACAACTTCACCTCCACCTCTTCAGCACTGGCATTATGCTCCTTTACTAAATGCAAAATGGCATTTCAAAATCATGTCAATTGTATGTTTCTAAGACAGTAGGATACGTTCCCCCTCATATATCCAACCTCTTTGTGGGTTATTTCCATCCTTTTACCTATTTGTCTACAGAAGGTACTCTTGATATAGTATAGGCATTGATTATTTGACATTTAATATAAACATCTCAGTTTATTTTACTGACTTCCTTCAAATTTTATTATTTTTATAGAATCGTATCAATTCTTTAAAAAATTAGAAGGTTTAAAAAGTTGTTTTTTTCTAAAGTGGCTTCTATTTTTTAAAAAGAATACTGCAATTCATGGTAGCCCATAATTCAAAAGGATTCACTCACACAAAGAAAACCTAAATACTGAAGAAAATCATGTTTGCTTATATAACATTTATTAGAAATCAAATGTGCTATTTTTAGTCTATTTTCCTAATAACTTTGACACAAATCTACCTTGTCTTATACTAGAAAACAGAATTTAAAAAATGGGCTGGCATCAACATGGTAATAAATTACGTAATTCTCTCTCAAATTCTTATCTCAAGAGTTTTCTATAGGTTATATCCAAACAGAATCAAATTAACACCGCATTTTTTTCCAGCCGGGCGAGGTGGCTCAAGCCTGTAATCCCAGCACTTTGGGAGGCCGAGACGGGCGGATCACGAGGTCAGGAGATCGAGACCATCCTGGCTAACACGGTGAAACCCCGTCTCTATTAAAAAATACAAAAAACTAGCCGGGCGAGGTGGCGGGCGCCTGTAGGAGGCTGAGGCAGGAGAATGGCGTAAACCCGGGAGGCGGAGCTTGCAGTGAGCTGAGATCCGGCCACTGCACTCCAGCCCGGGCGACAGAGCGAGACTCTGTCTCAAAAAACAAAAACAAAAACAAAAACAAAAACAAATCACCGCATTTTTCTGTAAAACATAATTCATAGTTTTGTTTTTTGTTTTCTGAGACAGAGTGTCGCTCTGTTACCCAGGCTGGAGTGCAATGGCGAAGTCTCAGCTCACTGCAACCTCTGCCTCCTGGGTTCAAGCAATTCTCCTGCCTCAGCTTCCCAAGTAGCTGGGATTACAGCCTCTTGCCACCACGCCTGGCTAATTTTTCTATTTTTAGTAGACATAGGGTTTTACCATGTTATCCAGGCCGGTCTCGAACTCCTGACCTCAACTCATCCCACTGCCTCAGCCTCCCAAAGTGCTAGGATTACAGACGTGAGCCACCACGCCCAGCCGAATTCATAGGATTTTTGAAGGTCGAATGTAATGAACACTATTTGAATTATTTCAGCAGGTAGATTCTAATATTAAACTCATTTTAAAGATGAGGAAATTAGGTTTAAAATTTTATAATTTGCCGGCCAGGCACAGTGGCTCACGCCTGTAATCCCAGCACTTTGGGAGGCCGAGGCGTGTGGATCACCTGAAGTCAGGAGTTCGAGACCAGCGTGACGAAGACGGAGAAACCCGCCTCTACTAAAAATACAAAATTAGCCAGGCATGGTGGTGTATGCCTGTAATCCCAGCTACTTGAGAGGCTGTGGCAGGAGAATCGCTTGAATCAGGAAGTCGGAGGTTGCAGTGAGCTGAGATCTCACCACAGCACTCCAGCCTGATGACAGAGCAAGACTCCATCTCAGAAAGAAAGGAAAAAAAAACTTTATAATTTGCCGACCAGGCGCAGTGGTTCACTCCTGCAATCCTAGCACTTTGGGAAGCCGAGGCGGGCGGATCACCTGAAGTCAGGAGTTCAAGACCAGCCTGACCAAGATGAAGAAATCCTATCTACTAAAAATACAAAATTAGCCAGGTGTGATGGTGCAGGCCTGTAATCCTAGCTACTTGGGAGGCTGAGGCAGGAGAATCACTTGAACTCAGGAGGCAGAGGTTGCGGTGAGCCGAGATCGTGCCATTGCACCCCAGCCTGGGCAACAAGAGCGAAACTCCATCTCAAAAAAAACCAAAAACCAAAAAACTTTATTATTTGCCTAAAATCATCTACTTATTAAGTAATGAAGCCAGAATTAGAAGTCAGGCAGTCTTGCACTAGAGTTTGGGCTCTTTCTTGACCACTCACTAGTAAAGAATTACATTACAGGCCAGGCGTGGTGGCTCAAGCCTGTAATCCCAGCACTTTGGGAGGCCGAGACGGGCGGATCACGAGGTCAGGAGATCGAGACCATCCTGGCTAACACGGTGAAACCCTGTCTCTACTAAAAAATACAAAAAACTAGCCGGGAGAGGTGGCGGGTGCCTGTAGTCCCAGCTACTCGGGAGGCTGAGGCAGGAGAATGGCATAAACCCAAGAAGCGGAGCTTGCAGTGAGCTGAGATCCGGCCACTGCACTCCAGCCCGGGCGACAGAGTGAGACTCAATCTCAAAAAAAAAAAAAAAAAAAAAAAAAAAAAGAATTACATTACAGATGGAATTATGTACAGGTTCTATGTGACCCTAATCCCAATCTTTAGGATCAGAGCTGTGAAAGAAAAGCACAAGGCTGGGCACAGTGGCTCATGCCTGTAATCCCAGTACTTTGGGAGGCCGAGGTGGGTGGATCACCTGAAATCAGGAGTTTGAGACCAGCCTGGCCACCATAGTAAAACCCTCTCTCTACTAAAAATACAAACATTAGCTGGGCGTGGTGGCAGGCACCTATAATCCCAGCTACTCAGGAGGCTGAGGCTAAGACTGGAGAATCGCTTGAACCCGGGAGGTGGTGGTTGTAGTGAGCCAAGATCACGCCATTGCACTCCAGCCTGCGCAACAAGAGTGAAACTCTGTCTCCAAAAAAAAAAAAAAGAAACGCACAAACACCAGAAAGAAAATAAATAAATTTCAGAGTTTAAGATCTTAAAATGTAAAATGGAATGAAGGTTTAAAAGCGAAATAAAACAAGCTTTCTTCATAGCTGGGGAGGAAGGAATAAATGGTATCTTTGACAAAAATGATTTAATTAAGAAGGATAATTTATTTGGGCATTGAGAATAGGAAGATCACAAAACCACTATTAATTTAAAAATTCACTTTTAAGTGTATCTTTGGAAAAGTCTCTAATAGTCTCATGTTTAAAAAAAAAAAAAAGGCCAGGCACGGTGGCTCACATCTGTAATCCCAGCACTTTGGGAGGCTGAGGCAGGCGGATCACGAGGTCAGGAGTTCAAGACCAGCCTGGCCAACATGGTGAAATCCAGTCTCTACTAAAAATACAAAAATTAGCCAGGCCTGGTGGCAGGCGCCTGTAATCCCAGCTACTCGGGAGGCTGAGGCAGGAGAATTGCTTCAACCCGGAAGGCGGAGGTTGCAGTGAGCCAAGTGGAGTGATACCACTGCACTCCAGCCTGGGCAATACAGCAAAAGAGCAAAACTCCATCTGGGGGTGTGGGGCGGGAAGAAGTTGGCTGGGAGTGATGGCTTACGCCTGTAATACCAGCACTTTGGGAGGCTGAGATGGGCGGAACACTTCAGCTCAGGAGTTCAAGACCAGCCTGGACAAGATGGCGAGACCCCATCTCTATTTAAAAAAAGAAAACAAAAAACAAAACCTCTCAAGTTTTTCAAATCAAGCACTAAAAACCCCCCATTAACCTGCGTCCTGTTTTTACTATTTTACTGTGGTAGAATACACATAAAATGTACTATCTTATTAAGTGTACAGTTGAAGTATTAAATACATTCATAGCATTATCAACCATCACCACTACCTCCAGAATTTTTTTCATCTTGTAAAACTGAAACTCTAGACCCAGAAACAGTAACTCCCCATTTCCCCTTCTCCCAGCCCCTGGCAATCACCATTCTACTTTCTCTATGGTTTTGACTACCTAATTATCTCATATAAATGGAATTATGTATTTCTCTTTTTGTGTCTGGCTTATTTCACTCAGCATAATGTGTTCAAGGTTTATCTACGTTATAGCATGTGTCAGAATTTCCTTCCTTCGGCCGGGCGTGGTGGCTCATGCCTGTAATCCCAGCACTCTGGGAGGCTGAGGCAGGCAGATCACAAGGTCAGGAGATCGAGACCATCCTGGCTAACACAGTGAAACCCCCTCTCTACTAAAAATACAAAAAATTAGCCGGGTGCGGTGGCGGGCGCCTGTAGTCCCAGCTACTCAGGAGGCAGAGCTTGCAGTGAGCCGAGATCACGCCACTGCACTCCAGCCTGGGTGACAGAGAGAGACTCCGTCTCAAAAAAATAAAAAATAAAAAATAGCCGGGCACGGTGGCTCACGCCTGTAATCCCAGCACTTTGGGAGGCCGAGGCGGGCGGATCACAAGGTCAGGAGATCGAGACCATGGTGAATAACATGGTGAAACCCTGTCTCTATTAAAAAA
>NW_012103032.1:1639017-1648618 GCF_000951045.1 Mandrillus leucophaeus
GCCACTGCACTCCAGCCTGGGCGACAGAGCGAGACTCCGTCTCAAAAAAAAATAAAATAAATAAAATAAAAAATAAAATAAAAAGAATTTCCTTCCTTTTTAAGGCTGAATAAATATTCCATAGTATGCACATACCACGTTTTTTTAATCCATTCACCTGTTGACAGACACCTGGGTTGTCTACAACTCTGGCCACTGTGAATAATGCTGTTATGAACATGGGTGAACAAATCATTCAACTCAATTTTTTTTTTTTGAGGCAGAATCTCTCCTCGTCACCTAGGCTGTACTGCAGTGGCATGATCTCGGCTCAGTGTAACCTCTGCCTCCCAGGTTCAAGTGATTCTCCTGCCTCAGCCTCCCAAGTAGCCAGGATTATAGGCATGTACCACCACACCTGACTGATCATTCAGTTCTTTTGTTTTAACATCCAGAAGTGGAATTGCTCCATCATATGGTAATTTTTAATTGGTGGAGGAACATTACACTGTTTTCCACAGTGGCCAATTTTTTTGGTATTTTTAGTAGAAACAGGGTTTCACCATGTTGGCCAGGCTGGTCTCGAACTCCTGACCTCAGGTGATTCGTCTGCCTCAGCCTCCCAAAGTGCTGGGATTACAGGCGTGAGCCAGGGTGTCTGGGCGAAAAGTGATTCTTAACCTTGAATTTTGTGAAACTAAGCAAGCAATGGACTAGAAGGCAAGAGATTCTAATCCCAGAATGTAATCCATGCACTTCCGAAATAAGTTCTTTCCATATCCTAATTTCTGTAATAAATGAAAAATATCAAGTTAGATGATTTCTAAAATCTCTTCCATTTACATCTGATGAAAACTATCTCAGAGTAAAATTCACCAAACTGATAAATTATGTGGAACTTAAAACTCTAGGGATAGGAAAAAAGCAAAGTATTGGCAGTAAAATTAAACAATATAACAAGATGTTAAAATTTTAAAAAGGCACTTCCCAAACAATCATTTCAGAAAATTTGTGGTTGAACTAAACTAAAAAATTTCAATATTGACTCACTGTAATTCCAAAGTAGGTATTAATAATCTAGGCATCCCAGCTCATGAGCTGAGCAATCCACTAAGAATCGCGCTAGTGACTCATACCCCTGAACGCGACTGCTTTATGTGCAGAGACAAGGAATCAATTAAAGGGTTTACAATGAAGTGTTGTTTAACTGGAACGTTTTAAGTGGAAGTTAATTCCACATGAGTGATAATAGATGTTTAATAACTAGCTAGTGACAATTTCTAAGCAAAAGCATTATGGCAGCTAAACAGCAAATAGTAATCTATGTGCTACAAACATGAAAACAACTTGTTTTCAAAAGAGCTCTTGGCTATGAACAATATTTGAAAAACCTAAAATATAATTTGTGTTGAATCAAATCATAAAACCTCATGGAGAGAGTAGTTTGAGATCTTGGCTGTATCAACCAATGAGAAAACAAAAGGCACCATTGTGGGTTGAAGTGCCAATTTTCGCTGGCAAAAAGCCATTCTATTTGAATGTAAGAAACTTCAGGAACCAGCTGGAGAAGTATGAGGAACCTGGGATAGGGATAATATATTCATTCACAACATATCCTAAGTGGAACTGTCTTCATGCAAAGAGGACAATATTGGAACATATGTCCAAAACAGCCTAAGATTAGGTCAAACCAACTGTTCTGAACAACCCTCAGTCTAGAAAAACGAACATGTCTAAGACAAAAATAAATGTATGATTTTCCAATATGACTACGTTTAAGATACACAATTTCTTTTTAAAAACCCATACCATCGGCCGGGCGCGGTGGCTCATGCCTGTAATCCCAGCACTTTGGGAGGCCGAGGCAGGCGGATCACCTGAGGTCAGGAGTTCGGGACCAGCCCGACCAACATTGGCGAAATCCTGTCTCTACTAAAAATATAAAATTAGTGGGCGTGGTGGTGCGTGCCTGTAATCCCAGCCACTCGGGAAGCTGAGGCAGGAGAACCGTTTGCACCCGGGAGGTGGAGGTTGCAGTGAGCCAAGATTGCACTCCAGCCTGGGCAACAAGAGGGACACTGTTTCAAAAAAAAAAAAAAAACGAAACACCCATACCATCATACACCAATGGCGTCATCTGGTACAATTTTTCTGGAAGGCATCTTTGCAATAGTTATCAAGAACTTTAAAGTGCTTATATCCTTTAATCAATAATTCCACATTTAGTAATTTACCCTAAACAAATGCAGGGCATTTATTATAAGAAACGTATATAATTCATGGTATAACCTCCATAATGGAATATTGTACAACCATTATGGGGGGAATAGGGAGTAACTGCTAATGGGTATCAGGTTTCTTATTGACAGAATAAAAATATTCTAAAATTAGGCTGTGGTGGCTCACGCCTATAAATAATCCCAGCACTTTGGGAGGCTAAGGTGGGTGAATCACCTGAGGTCAGGAGTTCGAGACCAACCTGACCAACATGGTGAAACTCCATCTCTACTAAAAATATAAAAAATTAGCTGGACGTCGTGGCAGGCACCTGTAATCTCAGCTACTCGGGAGGCTAAGGCAGGAGAATCACCTGAAACCAGGAGGCAGAGGTTGCACGGAACCAAGATCATGCCATTGCACTCCAGCCTGGGCAACAAGAGCGAAATTCCATCTCAAAAAAAAAACAAAAAAACAAAACTGGGGGCCGACTTCAGTAAATTGTATGATAGAGCCACTTAATAAAAATAGAGTACACTGAAGAAAGTCTAGGTGTGGGGCCAAGATCAAGGGCTCACTTTGGACAACGCAATTCAAATTACCTCCTCTGAGTATCTCCGTGGAGATGTTGAACAGGCAGCCAGGATCAAAAAAGAGGTCTGGTTACAGATAAAAATGTGGCAGTATTCAAAATATATATGGTAACCGAAGCCACAGAATGGATAATTTCAGGAAGGAAAATTTTGAATCCAAATAAACACCTACTCTGGATGGGCAATTAAGAATTCCAAGTCCGGCCGAGCGTGGTGGCTCAAGCCTGTAATCCCAGCACTTTGGGAGGCCGAGACGGGTGGATCACGAGGTCAGGAGATCGAGACCATCCTGGCTAACACGGTGAAACCCCGTCTCTACTAAAAAATACAAAAAACTAGCCGGGCGAGGTGGCGGGCGCCTGTAGTCCCAGCTACTCAGGAGGCTGAGTCAGGAGAATGGCGTAAACCCGGAAGGTGGAGCTTGCAGTGAGCTGAAATCCGGCCACTGCACTCCAGCCTGGGTGACAGAGACTCCGTCTCAAAAAAAAAAAAAAAAAATTCCAAGTCCACGAATGACTCAAGGGGAATTCCTAAAAATAGGGTTCAGCTCTAATTTACTCTGAACATTCCCAAAAGGAATGTTATCACTCATTAGTTAAGTAATAACAATCAAGCCAAAACTGATAAATACTACACAGATGTGGATGAAAATAATCTCTGTAACTATTTGGGAGTTGAATATAGTTTAGAGATTAGAGGATAAGAATAGGGGTGTGTGAAGTTTATCCCATTTATACAGAGGAAAAACATCAAAACTTATTCTGAAACCCTATGCATTTCTTTCTTTCTTTTTTTTTTTTTTTTTTAAGATGGAGTCTTGCTCTGTCACTAGGCTTGAGTGCAGTGGTGTGACCTTGGCTCACTGCAACCTCCGGGTTCAAGTGATTCTCCTGCCTCAGTCTCCCGAGTAGCTGTGACTACAGGTGTGTGCCACCATGCCTGGCTAATTTTTGTATTTTTAGTAGACACAGGGTTTCACCATGTTGGCCAGGATGGTCTCTATCTCTTGACCTCATGATTCCCCCCGCCTCGGCCTCCCAAAGTTCTGGGATTACAGGCATGAACCACTGTGCCTGACCTCTTTCCTCTTTTTTTTTTTTTTTTTTAATTTCTTATTTCTGTAGAGACAGGGTCTCATCATATTGCCCAGGTTGGTCTTGAACTCCTGGGCTCAATCAATCCTCCTGCCTTGACCTCCCGAAGTGCTGTGATTACTGGTGTGAGGCACCATGCCTGGCACCTTTTTCCTTTTTTTTTTTTTTTTGAGATGGAGTCTTGTACTGTTGCCTAGCCTGGAGTGCAGTGGCACGATCTCGGCACACTGCAACCTCCGCCTCACAGGTTCAAGCGATTCTTCTGCTTCAGCCTCCCAAGTAGCTGGGACTATAGGCGTGCGCCACCACACCTGGCTAATTTTTCGTATTTTTAGTAGAGACGGGGTTTCACAGTGTTAGCCAGGATGGTCTCGATCTCCTCATCTCATGACCTGCCTACCTTGGCCTCCCAAAGTGATGGGATTACAAGGTGTGAGCCACCGTGCCGGGCTCTTTCTTCTTTTTTCGAGACAGAGTCTTGCTCTGTCGCCAGGGTGGAGTGCAGTGGCGCGATCTCGGCTCACTGCAACCTCCGCCTCCTGGGTTCAAGCAATTCCCCTGCCTCAGCCTCCAGAGTAGTTGGGATTACAGGCGTGCGCCACTACTCCCAGCTAATTTTTTGTATTTTATTTTATTTTATTTATTTATTTATTTATTTATTTTTTTGAGACGGAGTCTCGCTCTGTCGCCCAGGCTGGAGTGCAGTGGCCGGATCTCAGCTCACTGCAAGCTCCGCCTCCCGGGTTTACGCCATTCTCCTGCCTCAGCCTCCCGAGTAGCTGGGACTACAGGCGCCCGCCACCTCGCCCGGCTAGTTTTTGTATTTTTTAGTAGAGGTGGGGTTTCACCGTGTTAGCCAGGATGGTCTCGATCTCCTGACCTCGTGATCCGCCCGTCTCGGCCTCCCAAAGTGCTGGGATTACAGGCTTGAGCCACCGCGCCCGGCCAATAATTTTTTGTATTTTAGTAGAGACAGGGTTTCACTATGTTGTCCAAGATGGTCTTGAACTCCTGAACTCGTGATCCGCCTGCCTTGGCCTCCCAAAGTGCTGGGTTTACAGGTATGAGCCGCCATGCCTGGCCTCTTTTCTTTTTTTTTTTTTTTTTGAGACGGAGTCTCACTCTGTTGCCCAGGCTGGAGTGCAGTGGCGCAATCTCGGCTCACTGCAAGCTCCGCCTCCCGGGTTGACAACCTGGCCTCTTTTCTTTTTGCAAATAGAGACTGTCCCACTCTGTCAACCAGGGTGGAGTGCATGGTATGATCGCAACTCACTGTAGCCTTCAACTTCTGGGCTCAAAAAACCCTCCTGCCTCATCCTCCCGAGTAGCTGAAACCACAGGTGTATGCCACCACATCCAGCTAATTTTCAAATTACTTTTTGCAGAGACAGGGCCCTCACTATGTTGCCCAGGGTGGTCTCAAACTCCTGGGCTCAAGGTATCCTCTAGCCTCAGCCTCTGAAAGTGCTGGGATTACATGTGTGCCACTGAACTCCAGACTGGGTGACAGAGTGAGGCTCTGTCTCAAAAAAAAAAACCAGTCAAATTAGCCAGGCGTGGCAGCATGTGCCTGTAGTCCCAACTACTTGGGAGGCTGAGGTAGGAGAACTGCTTGAACCCGGGAGGTGGAGGTTGCAGTGAGCTGAGATCGCACCACTGCAACTCCAGCCTGGATGACAGAACAAGACTGTCTTAAAAGAAAAAAAAAAAAATTAGTCAAGTGCAATAGTGAGAAAGGGGAAAAGAAAGAGTCCAACTATTTTTTTTGTTTTGTTTTAATCAAGTGCTTACATGTTTTTGGGGGGGAAAAAAAAGGAGCCAGGTGCCTTGGTCTGTAATCCCCATATTTGAGAAGCCAAGAGGACTGCTTGAGCCCAGGAGTTCAAGACCAGCCTGGGCAACACAAGAAGACCCTGTCTCTACAAAAAAAAATTTTTTAATTAACTGGGCGTGATGGCAGTGTGGGCCTGTGGTCCCAGCTACTCGTGATGCTGTGGTGAAAGGAGCTCTTGAGAGCACCACTACACTTTAGCTTGGGCAACAGGACAAGACTCTGTCTCAATTATTTAAAAAAAAAAAAAAAAAGGGCTGGGCGCAGTGGTTCACGCCTATAATCTCAGCACTTTGGGAGACGGAGGCGGGTGGATCACCTGAGGTCAGGAGACCAGCCTGACCAACATGGAGAAACCCCGCCTCTACCAATACAAAATTAGCCGGGCATGGTGGGGCATGCCTGTAATCCCAGCTACTTGGGAGGCTGAGGCAAGAGAATCTTGAACTCAGGGGCCAGAGGTTGTGGTGAGCCGAGATTGCGCCACTGCACTTCAGCCTAGGCAACAGAGCAAAACTCCGTCTCAAACAAATAAAAGGGCCAGGCACAGTGGTTCACGCCTGTAAACCCAGCATTTTGAGAGGCTGCGGTGACCTGAGGTCAGGAGCTCGAGACCAGCCTAGCCAACATGGTGAAACCCTTTATCTACTAAAAATACAAAAATTAGCCGGGCATGGTGGCACATACCTATAATCCCAGCTTCTCACGAGGCTGAAGCAGGAGAATTGCCTGAACCTAGGAGGCAGAGGTTGCAGTGAGCCAAGATCCTGCCACTGCACTCCAGCCTGGGTGACAGAGTGAGACTCAGTCTCAAAAAAAAAAAAGAAGTTGAATGACTTAATGGGCACCAGAATGCTTTTGTCCAAATTGTGCTGGTGTTACAAGCAATATAGCCTCAAAGAACAAAGCTTCAACTGAGAGCTGGAGAAGAATTCATTTCCCAGAATACTTCATTTCTTTCTCTCTCTCTCTTTTTTTTTTTTTTTTTTTTTTGAGATAGAGTCTCACTCTGTCACCCAGGCTGGAATGCAGTGATGCGATCTTGGCTAACTGCAACCTCCACCTCCCAGGTTCAAGCCATTTTCCTGCCTCAGCCTCCTGAGTAGCTGGGATTACAGACGCCTGCCACCACACCCAGCTAATTTTTTGTATTTTTAGTAGAGATGGGGTTTCACCATGTTGGCCAGGCTGGTCTTGAACTCCTGACCTCAGGTGATCCACCCGCCTCGGCCTCCCAAAGTGCTGGGATTACAAGCATGAGCCACCACTCCTGGCCCCATTTCATTTCTTTAGAAGTAAAATGCTACCTGCAAAGAGATAATCATATCCTTGTTTTAGGAAAACTCTTTGGGCAACATATTCCACAGGTCTGAAAGATAAACCTTTACTGCCAAGGAGTGCTCTCAGCCAACTACAGTACTTGTAAAATTCAAGAATGTATAACTGTATGCCAGCCAGTACTAACAGGTCATTCATTCTTTGGAGTTGTAGAAAATAGCAACGCTCAAACGCCCAGCTAGTTTTTTGTACTTAAAATTTTTTGCATTAAATCTTAAAAAAAATTTTTTTAAATACATTTTAATAGGTCCTTATTTCAACACAACCTGAACTCATCAGCTATAGTAGTATGTTTGAAAAACAACTGTTGCCACTCAGCTGATATTAACAGCTCAGAACTGTTTTCTCTGTCTAAATTTCAGGTTAATGATACCAGCCAAAATCTATCTTCTCATACCTATTCTCAAAGGAATGGTCTTACAAAAATAATAAACTGGTCGAGTGTGGTGGCTCATGCCTGTAATCCCAGCAATTTGGGAGGCAGAGGCAGACCTTGGATCACCCAAGGTCAAGAGTTGGAGACCAGCCTGACCAACATGGTGAAACCCTGTTTCTACTAAAAAATACAAAATTAGCTGGGCGTGGTGGGGCATCCCTGTAAACCCAGCTACTTGGGAGGCTGAGGCACGAGAATCGCTTGAACCTGGGAGGTGGGGTTGCAGTGAGCCAAGATAGTGCCACTGCACTCCAGCCTGGGCAACAAGAGCTAAACTCCATCTCAAAAAAAAAAAAAAAAAAATCCTACTTTTTCTTTGCCTAATTTTTTATCAAATATTTTGAACAGAAGCCACATGTATTTCTACACTACAATAAAAGTGTAAGTTCAGAAATAAGTAATCATACCCCTTAGTCAAGCTTAACTATCGGAAAGAAGGACAGGACAGGAAAGGAGGGGAAAAAAGAACTGAGCTGGGTATACTCAGGAGGCTGAGGCAGGAGGATGATTTGAGCCCAGGAATTTGAGGCTGCAGTGTACTATGACAGCCTGGGCAACATAACAACGTCTTGTCTTAAAAAAAAAAAAAAGAAAGAAAGAAAGAAAAAGGAAAAAGAAAAAAGGACACACCTCACCAATTTTGAAATGTGAACGAAATGCAAATAAAGCAATAGTTTTTTGGAACTCATCACTTTGCATTGAATTAGGCATGGAACAAACACTACTCATTTGTTAAGATAATGATGCTCTGGATTTAAATTATATATCCTGTATTCTAACATCCTCATTACTGAACTGATTGATAGGCAAGCCTGGACCTGGGGGGAAGTGGACTAATCAGAAACAGAACCCTGCATTCCTTCCCTTTGGCTGACTTATACAAATAAAAGAATAAAATTTAATTGACAAAGGATAATAGCTTATAAGTAAGACTGTTATGTTGGAGATGTGTTAACTTAAGTCCTTTGAATTAAAAGCTAAAACTCAGTTTTACCTTCATGAATTGATTAGAGAGAAAATTACCAGGTCCTTTGCTCTTTTTTAAGAGAACTGTGGTGGCTACCTGGTAGAAAACAATTCTTAAGTCACACAACCTCAAAAGTTAAAAGTGCTAACTTTTGAAAAGGATGTTTGAAATGCTTTGGAAAAATGCACAACAGTTGAAGCAGTAAATAATACTAAGCCATTACAAATCAGGACAAATATTAACAGACCTTGCATATAACTTCTATGTATCTCTTCAATACGCCCTTTGCCTACAGCACTCAGGACACAAAAATCTGGGGAAAACTTAAAACTAAGATCTGTTTATCGGAGCTTTTTACCTTCTACCCAGAAGAGTTCGTGTTTCTTTAATTCTGCCATTACACAGTACTTAAGACATCCAAAGCAACTGCAGTGATACAACTCTATGCTAAGTTTTTAAAAAGATCAGTAAACTTAACCCACAACTCACAGTATTTTAATCAGGAGTTCTGGAAGTAAGGGTATTTTTCTGTTTTTTTCCATACCCTCTGAGGTTGAAATTTTTTTACTCTTTTACTCTGAATAATACCTAAACCCTCCCTAGGGAGAGAAATATTTTACTCCTAAATGACATTATTAACGCATTTTTCTACAGATATTAATGTACTGGAGATATGCTGTTTCCTGCTTATCAGGAAATTAAAATCCCTTTCATTTATGTAGTTTGATTTTTTATAGCGCTTTCATATACTCACTTGAACGTGTACACGACACAAACATACAACAAATTTAGACTTATCAGGCATACCCTCAGCCAGAACTTATTCAAACTTACTCGATTTCACATCGTCTTGATGTTAACAAAATTAAGCATGAGCACAATGAAATCCGTATTACTACCAGTTCTCAATGAACAAAAAGAAAAACCAAATTCGCCCATTTCGCAAGGGAAAAGTACTCCCAATCAAGACAATCGCAAAAAAAGAAAGAAAATCTCAACCATACATTCACGTAAATCTTTTCAACTCAGAGCTCCAAACGCAGTCGACAACCACACAACTGCCCACAATCACAGCGGTAGCGCCTACTCTTAATTTTGAAGCTAGAGACTTAAGGATACACACACACACACACACACACACACACA
>NW_012103032.1:1649678-1654837 GCF_000951045.1 Mandrillus leucophaeus
CGACGGGAGCGCCAACTTTCCGCGGTCGAGTCCTCGCCGTGCTCTCGGATAGTCCGGGACGCGGGGGAAGCGCGGCGCGCGTGTGAGTCACCCGCGTGGAGTCTGGACCCCGGGTGGGCGCAGACTTCGCTCCGGGCAGTTCATTCCTCCAAGCTGATTTTCGGGCGAGAGTCCCCTGCTAGCCGCGCCTCAGTTTGAGCTGGCCGCTAACGGCGCCGTGGGTTCTCGCCTTACCTGGGTATCCTGGGTTGGTTCAGCGGGCCCAGAGTTGTCTTCTGCGCGCTCCGCCGAGGCCTTGGTCCATTGTAGCACGGGATGCTAATGTCTCCTCCTAGGTTCTGCTCTACAATTCCTCGAGGATCTGGCGGGCCCTGGGTGGATCTAGCTACCCTAGCGTCTTTGAGTCGGGGCTCTTAGAAGTGCTCTAGATACTTTTCAGGTCCTGAACTTCTCGGATTAGCAAGACCCTAATAGGCTATTTCCTCTTAACTGTTTGCATCCCAGCAGGGTCCCATTCAGAGGACTTGGGAAAATTTTTCATGCATAGGAATCCCCAGTTTTAAAATGCCCAGTAGGAAACCGAAAATTCTCCAAATGCTTTAAGTAGAGTGAGACTTTGGCTAATAAAGGAAGGCTTAGTAAAGAGATGGGCGACCTCTGGAATTATCTCATCTGAGCATCAAAATGCCGATGGATAGGCTTTTATTATTTTGCCCTTTTGACCAGAGGAAATTAAGCGCTAACAAGTGAGGTTACTTGCTGCAAGTCAAACTCCCCAACCCAAAGCCAAGCCCTAAGGGCTAGCCGCAGAGTGGAAAACTTGAAGGCTAGGCATCTAATGCACTGACCAGTTTTTTGTGGCCGGTATGGTGTTTTCCAAAAATATGAATTAATTACCAAAATATTAAAATCCAGATTTCTGGCCTCCCTAAAAAGTCAAAACGTGCTTACTTTGAGCTGCTCTTTTCACATGGCAGCTCCTCTTGAGTCACCTTGTCCGGGTAGGCAATGTCCCCACTCAGCTACTTAAATCATTTCATGACCTGCTTGGCCTAGGAGCATTTAAGTACTTCTCCCTGTGATTGCTGTAGTCTGTCCCCTCGTCTTATCACATTGCCTCTCTACAGATGTATTTAAAATGACAAGTGTGGGATGGATGCGGTGGCTCACGCCTGTAATTCCAGCACTTTGGGAGGCCTAGGCAGATGGATTGCTTGAGCCCAGGGGTTCCAGACCAGCCTGGGCAATATGGCAAAACCCCCATCTCTACAAAAAATATAAAAATTAGCCGGGTGTGGTGACACGCACCTGTGATCCTAGCTACTCCAAGCGTGAGGTGGGAGGATCGCTCAAGCCCGGCAAGGCTGCAGTAAGCTGAGATCGCGCCACTGCACTCCAGCCTGAGCGACTGAGTGAGACCCTGTCTCAAAAAACTAAGTGAAAAAAATAAAATGACCAGGGTGGAAACCCTGAAAATACCTGGAAATAATAATAAATAACATGTAACTAAAATAACACAGTAAACAACATCATTGTACCTGTTGAATAAAATATTAAAATTCTCACAGCCTGCAACTGTAAACTAGTATAAATCACTTTGTTGTTTTTGTTGTTTTTGTGACAGAGTCTCACTCCGTCGCCCAGGCTGGAGTGCAGTGGGGTGATCTCGGCTCACTGTAATGTCCACTTCCCAGGTTCAAGAGATTCTACTACCTCAGCCTCCGGAGTAGCTGGGAATACAGGCACCTGCCACCATGCCTGGCTAATTTTTGTATTTTTAGTAGAAATGGGGTTTCACCATGTTGGCCAGGCTGGTCTCAAATCCTGACCTCAAGTGATCTCCCCGCCTTGGCCTCCCAAAGAGCTGGGATTACAGACATGAGCCACCGCACCCAGCGGACTATGCAAAACTGGCAATATCTACTGTTGAGGCTCAGAAAATGATATCCCAGGGTGTGGTGGCTGTAGTCCCAGCTACTCAGAAGACTGCAGTGAGCTATGATTATGCCACTACACTCCAGCCTAGAAGACAGAGCGAGACCCCATCTCTTTAAAAAAGAAGGAAAGAAAACAATGTCCCAAAGTCTGGAGCTTTGGTGTGCTGAGTGCTTTGAACTAAAGGAGATTGGAAGGCCTCAGAAGCAAAGTCTCTCTCTGACCTTCTCCTGCCCTCGTGTCTCCCGCCCCTTTCTCCCTGAAGCGTGTCATAGAAATAAAATTTCCTCTTCCCCAAGGCAGGTCACAGAAACTAGAACCCCTCTCCCCCAAAGCAAGCCATGAAACCAGAAAGGTCACTTTCCCCCTCTCTCTTCCCCCTTGAAGACCCTCATTCCAGAGGAACCAGGAAGGAATACCCTGGAGGAAGGAATGTTACACTGGGAGGCCAAGAAGAATTTGAACCGACAAGCCTTGTTGGGTTCCCCGCTCAGTCTGTTACATTACATCATACCCCTTTTGTCTGATCACATTTCTACACGGCGTGTCCATTCTGCATTGAACCTAAGCATAAAAGCCGACAATTGTCCTTGGGTCTTGAGATTTTTTGGTTTTGTTTTGTTTTGTTTTTTGAGATGGAATCTCGCTCTGTCGCCCAGGCTGGAGTGCAGTGGCGCAATCTCCACTCACTGCAAGCTCTGCCTCCCAGGTTCACACCATTCTCCCACCTCAGCCTCCCATGTAGCTGGGACTACAGGCGCCTGCCACCGCGCCCAGCTAATTTTTGTATTTTTAGTAGAGACGGGGTTTCGCTGTGTTAGCCAGGATGGTCTTGATCTCCTGACCTCAGGATCCACCCGTCTCGGCCTCCCAAAGTGCTGGGATTACAGGCGTGAGCCACCGCGCCCGGCCTTGTTTTGTTTTTTTTGGTGAAACAGGGTCTCTCTCCATCGCCCAGGCTGAAGTGCAGTGGCATGATCTCAGCTCACTGCAACTTCCGCCTCCCATATTTAACTGATTCTCATGCCTCACCCTCCCAAGCAGCTGGGACTACAGGAGCACATCACCACGACTGGATAACTTTTTGTATTTTTTGTAGGGATGGGGTTTCACCGTGTTGGCCAGGCTGGTCTCGAACTCCTGATCCGCCTGCCTCAGGTGAGCCGCCTGCCTCAGCCTCCCAAAGTGCTGGGATTACAGGTGTGAGCCACCGCACCCGGCCCTTTGAGGTCTTCTATTTTTATTCTTTTCTGAGACAGAGTCTCACTCTGTCGCCCAGGCTGGAGTGCAGTAGTGCAATCTCAGCTCACTGCAACCTCCGCCTCCCAGGTTCACACGATTCTCCTGCCTCAGCCTCCCAAGTAGCTGGGACTACAGGTGTCCGCCACCATGTCCAGCTAATTTTTTTTGTATTTTTAGTAGAGACTGGTTTCACTATGTTGGCCAGGCTGGTCTTGAACTTCCGACCTCCTGATCCACCCGCCTCGGCCTCCCAAAGTGCTGGGATTACAGGCATGAGCCACCGCACCTGGCCCTTTGAGGTCTTCATTTCTGAAGGCTCTTGTGTTACATAAAACTTTGGTTAAATAACTTGGTTATGCCCTTCTCTTGTTAATCTGGCTTTTGTTATAGGAGTGTCAGCTATGACCCTTATGATGGATGAGGAAAGGTATCACACCTTTCCGCCACTACACTACTAAAGCTGAACCTATGAATATACTATGACTTTGGAATTCTATGGCAATTCCACAAAAATGTGTACAAATGTTCACCAAAATACTTGTCCTAGAGTATTCATAGCAGCACTATTTATAATAAGCCAAAAAACTAGAAACTACCCAAAATGCCTGTCAACCGTAGAATGGCTAGATAAATTGTGTTATGTTCACATAATAGTACATTATGCTGCAATGAATATGAACAATCTACATTTACACACAAGATGGATCTCACAAAAGTTTCCATTTACAAAAAGTTCAAAAACAGGCAAAACAGGCCAGGTGCAGTGACTCATGGCTGTTATCCCAGCACTTAGAGAGGCCAAGGTGGGCGGATCACTTGAGCTCAGTAGTTCAAGACCAGCCTTGGCAATGTGGCAAAACCTTACCTCTACAAAAAATACAAAAATTAGCCAGGCATGGTGGCACATGTCTGGAGTCTCAGCTACTCCAGAGGCTGAGGTGGGAGGATCACTTGAGCCTGGGGAAGTTGAGGCTGCAGTGAGCTGTGATCACGCCACTGCACCACTGCATTCCAGCCTGAGTGACCGAGCAAGACCGTGTTTAAAAACAAAAACAAAACCAAAAAAACAGGCAAAACTAATCCATGCAGTTAGAAGTAAGGACAGTTGGCTGGGTGCGGTGGCTCACACCTATAATTCCAGCACTTTGGGAGGCCAAGACAGGTGGATCATGAGGTCAGGAGATCGAGACCATCCTGGCTAACACAATGAAACCCCATCTGTACTAAAAATACAAAAAAATTTAGCCAGGCATGGTGGCCGGCGCCTGTAGTCCCAGCTACTCCGGAGGCTGAGGCAGGAGAATGGCATGAACTCGGGAGGCGGAGCTTGCAGTGAGCCGAGATTGTGCACTCTAGCCTGGGCAACAGAGTGAGACTCTGTCTCAAAATAAATAAATAAATAAACAAACAAACAAACAAACAAAATAATTTTAAAAAGCCGGGCACGGTGGCTCACGCCTGTAATCCCAACACTTTGGGAGGCTGAGGTGGGCGGATCACGAGGTCAGGAGATCGAGACCATCCTGGCTAATACGGCGAAACCCCGTCTCTATCAAAAATACAAAAAATTAGCCGGGCGTGGTGAGTGGGTGCCTCATAGTCCCAGCTACTTGAAAGACTGAGGCAGGAGAATCACTTGAACCTGGGAGGCAGAGGTTGCAGTGAGTTGAGATTGTGCCACTGCACTCCAGCCTGGGCAACAGAGTGAGACTCCGTCTCAAAACAAAACAAACAAACAAACAAAAAAAGAAGTCAGGACAGTTGGCCGGACGCAGTGGCTCATGCCTGTAATCCCAGCACTCTGGGAGGCCGAGGTGAGCAGATCACCTGAGGTCAGGAGTTCGAGACCAGCCTGGCTAACATGGTAAAAACCCATTTCTACTTAAAATACAAAAAAATCGGCCGGGCGCGGTGGCTCAAGCCTGTAATCCCAGCACTTTGGGAGGCCGAGACGGGCGGATCACGAGGTCAGGAGATCAAGA
>NW_012103032.1:1657517-1659048 GCF_000951045.1 Mandrillus leucophaeus
CGGGTTCAAGCGATTCTCCTGCCTCAGGCTCCTGAGTAGCTGGGGACTACAGGTGCGCACCACCACACCCAGCTAATTTTTGTATTTTTAGTAGAGACGGGGTTTCGCCATGTTGGCCAGGCTGGTCTCAAACTCCTGACCTCAGGTGATCCACCTGCCTCGGCCTCCCAAAGTGATAGGATTACACGTGTGAGCCACTGAGCCTGGCCTGTTTGTTTTCTTGAGACAGGGTCTCATGCTATCACTCAGGCTGGAGTGCAGTGGCTCCATCTGGGATCACTGCAACCTCCACCTCCTGAGTTCAACTGATTCTCCTGTCTTAGCCTCCTGAGTAGCTTGATTACAGGTGTGTGCCACCACGCCCAGCTAATTTTTGTAATTTTAGTAAATATAGGGTTTCACCATGTTGGCCAGAGGTGATCTTCCCCCTGCCCCACTGCTGCCCCCCTCCCAAAGTGCTGGGATTACATGCATGAGCCACCACACCCAGCTGAGCTGCACACTTTTGATAGTGTGCTTTTCTGTGGCATATTAAGACAAATGAAAACCTTTAGTCCAGGCGTGAGACTCCGTCTCAAAAAAAAAAAAGAAAACCTTTAAGGCCAGGCACAGTGCCTCAGGCCTATAATCCCAGCACTTTGGGAGGCCAAGGCGGGTATATCAAGTGAGCTCAGGAGTTCAAGACCAGCCTGGCCAACACAGCAAAACTCCGTCTACTAAAAATACAAAAAAGTTAGCCAGGCATGGTGATGCACGCCTCAGCTACTTGGGAGGCTGAGGCAGGACAATGGCTTGAACCTGGGAGGCAGAGGTTGGTTGCAGTGAGCCAAGATCACACCATTATACTCCAGCTTGGGCAACAGAGGGAGACTCTGTCTCAAAAAAAAAAAACTTGGCCGGGCACGGTGGCTCACGCCTGTAATCCCAGCACTTTGGGAGGCCAAGGCAGGTGAATCACGAGGTCAGAAGTTTGAGACCATCCTGGCCAACATGGTGAAACTCTGTATCTACTAAAAATACAAAAATTAGATGGGCGTGGTGGCACACGCCTGTAATCCCAGCTACTCGGGAGGCTGAGGCAGGAGAATCACTTGAACCAGGGAGTTGGAGGTTGCAGTGAGCCAAAATGGTATTAAAACATTTTTTTCTTTTTGTTTTCTTTGAGACAGGGACATGCAGCAGCATGATCACAGCTCACCGCAGCCTCAACCGCCCAGGCTCAAGTGATCCTCCCACTTCAGCCTTCCGAGTAGCTGGAACTACAGGTATGCGCCACCATGCCTGGCTAATTTTTTAATTTTTAATAGAGACAAGGTTTCCCTATGTTGTCCAGGCTGGTCTCGAACTTCTGAGCTCAGTCAATCCTCCTGTCTCCCCCTCCCAAAATGCATTGCCTACTCTTTCTTCCTAGAGATTGGGAACAATACATTTACTTTCTTTTTTCTTTCTTTCTTTTTTTTTTTTTTTTTTTGAGATGGAATCTGGCTCCGTTGCCCAGGCTAGAGTGCAGTGGCATGATCTTGGCTCACTG
>NW_012103032.1:1663658-1665446 GCF_000951045.1 Mandrillus leucophaeus
GGATCACCTGAGGTCAGGAGTTCGAGACCAGCCTGGACAACATGGCGAGAGCCTGTCTCTACTAAAAATACAAAAAATTAGCCAGGCGTGGTGGCGGGCATCTATAATCTCAGCTACTTAGGAAGCTGAGGCAGGAGAATTGCTTGAACCCAGGAGGTGGAGGTTGCATGAGCCAAGATTGCGCCATTGCACTCCAGCCTGGGTGACAGAGCAAGACTCTGTCTAAAATAAATATATAAATAAAATAAAATAAAAGTAGCCGGGAGTGGTTGCACATGCCTGTAATCCCAGCTACTTAGCATGAGAATCGCTTGAACCCGGGAGGCAGAGGTTGCAGTGAGCAAAGATCTCGCCACTGTACTCTAGCCTGGGCAAAAAAGAGAGACTGTCTCAAAAAACAACAGAAAGAAAAATCTGACACAGGAAAATTACAACAGTGAAAGAGATCTGATCTAACCGACTCCATCTTACTTTTAAACTCCAAACTGCCTTTGTTCATTCCTGGGAATAGGCTGAGTTCATGGGAGGAATTGACTTTATAGTTTAATTTGGAAACAAAGATAATAACAGTCTCTTCCCAAAATAAATCCCCTCTTTGCCTGGGGAACAGACTGCCTTTGTAAAACTAGCAAATCAGCCACAAGATTAGAAATTAGGGGTCAGCAGTCATGCAGCCAGAGGCCATAAGATTCCTAACATCTCCAATTGCTCCTTTGCTCCTATGGATGACATTACTATTATAAAACACAATATTGCCCAGCATGGTGACTCATGCATGTAATCCCAACGCTTTGAGAGGCCAGGGTGAGTGGAACACATGGGCCCAGGAGTTCGATACCAGCTTGGGCAATATGGTGAAACCCTGTTTTTACAAAAGAAATACAAAAATAGCTGGGTTTGGTGGTATGCATCTGTAGTCCCAGATACTTGGGAGGCAGAGCAGGGAGGATGTCCTAAGCCCAGGGAGGTCGAGGCTGCAGTGAGCCATGATCACACCACTGTACCCCAGCCTGGGCGACAGAGTGACAGCCTGTCTCAAAAAAAAAAAAAAAAAAAGAAAAGAAAAAGAAAAATCCTGAGATTGGTATGAGATATTTTTTTCAGATCCTGCATTCTGAGGCACCAGCTGGTACCACCCAGATCAGTAAACTGGCTCAACTAGTTCTGGATCCCACCCAGGAATGGAAGACAGCTTCAACCCCCTATGATTTCATCCCCAACCCAACCATCAGCATTCCCCTCTCCCTAGCCCCCTGCCCGCCAAATTATCCTTAAAAAACCCTAGTCTCTGAATTTTGGGAGAGACTGATTTCAGTAATAAACTCCAGTCTCTCGTGTAGCCACCTCTACATTCATTAAATTCTTTCTCTATTGGTAAAACCTGCTGTTTGCAGTGCATCAGCTTTTCTGGGTAGCGGGCAAGATGAACTCTTCGGGTGGTTCACTGTTCTTGATCTGGGCGCTGAATACACAGGTGTGTTCAGTTAGTACACTGAACTGCATACTTGGTTGATTTGTTTTATTTTTCTTCTTTTTTTTGAGATGGACTCTCATTCTATCGCCCAGGCTTGAGTGCAGTGGCGCAATCTCAGCTCACTGCAACCTCTGCCTCCCGGGTTCAAGCGATTCTCCTGCCTCAGGCTCCTGAGTAGCTGGGGACTACAGGTGCGCACCACCACACCCAGCTAATTTTTGTATTTTTAGTAGAGACGGGGTTTCGCCATGTTGGCCAGGCTGGTCTCAAACTCCTGACCTCAGGTGATCCACCTGCCTCGGCCTCCCAAAGTG
>NW_012103032.1:1666896-1697367 GCF_000951045.1 Mandrillus leucophaeus
CTGGGTTCACACCATTCTCCTGCCTCAGCCTCCTGAGTAGCTGGGACTACAGGCACCTGCCACCACGCCCAGCTAATTTTTTGTATTTTTAGTAGAAACGGGGTTTCACCGTGTTAGCCAAAATGGTCTCAATCTCCTGACCTTGTGATCCGCCCACCTTGGCCTCCCAAAGTGCTAGGATTGATTACAGGCAGGCTTGAGCCACTGCGCCTGGTGATACATTTACTTTCTAATTTGTTACCTTATTACCAAGCCTGCAGCTCTCTTCTGGTAGAGCACCTTTTTGTTTGTTTGTTTGAGACGAGTTTTGCTCTTGTTGCCCAGGCTGGAGTGGAATAGTGTGATCTCAGCTCACTGCAACCTCCACCTTCTGGGGTCAAGCGATTCTCCTGCCTCAGCCTCCCGAATAGCTGATACTACAGGCATGCGCCACCATGCCAACTAATTTTGTATTTTTAGTAGAGATGGCATTTTGCCACGTTGGCCAGGCTGGTTTCGAACTCCTGACCTCAGGTGATCCACCCACCTCGGCCTCCCAGTGTTGGGATTATAGGCATGAGCTACCATACCTGGCCACCTGTAGATACTTTAAAAAACAAGTAGGCTGGCCATGGTGGCTCATGCTTATAATCTCAGCACTTTGGGAGGCCAAAGTGGGAGGATTGCTTAAGCCCAGGAGTTTGAGACCACCCTGGGCAATGTAGTGAAACCCTGTCTCTACAAAAAATGTAAAAATGAACAGGCGTGGTGGCCTGCACCTGTAGTGCCAGCTACTTGGGAGGATCACTTGAGCCCAGGAAGTTAACCTGCATTCTAGCCTGGGGCTGCACTCTAGCCTAGGCAACAGAGCAGAGCAAGGCCCTGTCTCAAAAACAAACAAACAAACAACGTAAAAAACCCCAAAACCCCCAAACTGAAAATATAACCTAAGGCTCTTGTCTTCTAGTCAAGACTTCTTTCTCTCCTCTACCACCTTGGCAGCTAGTGATTTCCTTTAATCCCATTACTGATGCAGAAACTGAGGTCAGAATTCCAGGCTAGAGGCTCTTGGGTCCAGGCATTCGCCAGGATATGGAGCAAACCCGGGTGTCTGCTACAATGTGAGCTCCCCAAAGGCAGAGGCACTGTGTCCCAGCTCCTAGAACAGAGGCCAGCAAATTGTAGGTACTTAGGAAGTATATGCTGAGTGAATAAGTGAATGAAGGCTCACCATTCCTAGAACAAGACAGAGCGCTGCTGGAGGGAAGGGGAAAGAAGCTGTAAGTTTCAAACAGGGAAATGGGTCTTATTTCCAGCCTTTGGCAGGGAGTGGTACAGCTGGGTGCTGTGAGAACCACATCACTTTTAATCCACATGGGGCTCAGACAGGAAAAGATCAAAACCCAATATGAGAACTTGAGAGTTGCCCTGAGGCTCTGTGGTTTGGGAACAGTAGGGTCAATCTGAAGGCTGCAATGTGTCACTATTTCCATTACACACTTTCCAGGGTCCCCACTTGGCTGGTAAACTCAGAGCAGATTCTTCTGTCTTGGAAGATGAAAACAGGCCCAGAGAGGTAAAAAAAAAAATTTTTTGAGATGGAGTCTCGCTCTGTCACCCAGTCTGGAGTGCAATGGCGGATCTCGGCTCACTGCAACCTCCGCCTCCTGGGTTCAAGCGATTCTCCTGCCTCAGACTCCTGAGTAGCTGGGATTACAGGCGCATGCTGCCATATTTGGCTAATTTTTTTGTATTTTTAGTAGAGATGGGGTTTCACTGTGTTCCCCAGGCTGGTCTTGAACTCCTGAGCTCAGGCAATCCACCCACCTCAGCCTCCCAAAGTGCTAGGATAACAGGCGTGAGCCACTGAGCCCGGCCCAGAAAAAGTTTTGAGAATGCTGCTTGTTGGGAACAGGGAGTTCTGCCTGCCCCAGACTGGCTGGATAATAAGAATTGCTAAAGAAGTTATTGATTACTCTTGCTGGGTGCGGTGCCTCACGCCTGTAATCCCAGCACTCTGGGAGGCCGAGGTGGGCGGATAATGAGGTCAGGAGTTCAAGACCAGTCTGTCCAATATAGTGAAACCCCTTCTCTACTAAAAATAGAAAAAAATTAGCCAGGTGTGGTGGTACGCACCTGTAATCCCAGCACTTTGTGAGGCCAAGCCGGGTGGATCACCTGAGATCAGGAGTTCAAGACCACCCTGGCCAACATGGTGACCATCTCTACGCAAAAAGACAAAAATTGGCTAGGTAGTCCCAGCTACTTGGGAGGTTGAGGCAGGAGAATTGCTTGAAGCCGAGAGGCGGAGGTTGCAATGAGCACCACTGCACTCCAGCCTGGGTGACAGAGTGAGACTCTGTCTTGGAAAAAAAAAAAAAAATTAAATTAAAAAATATGTGAAGTCTTCTCAGAAAGATTAGTGGATACCAAAGGTACTTTCTGGCTTCAGGCCTGTGGCCCTTGGAGCTGTCCTTGGACAAATGCTAAGCGGTCCTTGGAACTCAATGCCTGTATAAAAGGGTGGGGGGTGGGGGTGGGGGTGTTACAGACTGCCTCCACCAGAAAGTGGCCTCAGCCTAGCCATATTATCTGGAAACTTTCACTGCCTGTTCCTGTTACTCCACTCCTTACCCTTTCAGTGCCCCAGACACAACTCTATCCCCTAATGTTTTCTCCCCTCTGATTCTCCCAGCCTTTCAACCCCATGTCTTCCCATTCCAACTCCAACTGGGAGCATCCTCTGTCCCTAGTCTAGTTCATTCTCCATCATGCCCTCACTCACAGCTCCCATTAGCTCAAGGCAAAAGCTGCATGTCCCTCCCCTCCCTGTCACTCGCTCCCTTGGGCTATAAATAGCATAGCTGTGCCTTAGATCGTGTTGAGAGCTTCAAGACTTAGTCCCCCTTCCCCCCATCCTTTCCTCTTTAACACAACAGGGAGAACAAGCCTGAAGCTTCCAGTTAGGGTGGGCAAGCCCAAGAAGGAGGGGGTCTGGGGGAAGGGAATGAGAAAGGCTGTGCTGAATTCGGAACCACACAGAATATGGTAACTTTGCCATCTGTTGTCAGGGACTCTCCGCTTTTCCCCCAGTCTGCTACCCATTCCCTGACACTTGCTCCTGGAGGAAGAGGAGCAGCAGGAGTTAGCAGAATTCTAACAATTCTCTTTTAACCCTTGCGATCATCCTATGGGCAGGTGCTACCTTGATTTTACCAACGAAGCCATAGACTCTAACAGATTAAATGGCCAATATTTAGAGTGGTTGGTCTGTGGGCTAATTGATCCCATGTCTGATTTTGGCCTACACTAAGTCTGTCTGCATCATTGATTTAGGCCCCTCTAAATCAGAATTTCTATCGATGTGACCTGATTTGGAAGAAAAAGAGGTCTACTAAACAAATTACTAATGTAGCAATGCATAAATGGAAAACATTAAAGTCTCGGCATGTTCACAAAAATGATGCTATCATAATTTTATCTTATCTGTTTACTAAAGCAGGACTCTACAAAAATCTGTTCCTTGAAGTTTTTTTTAGTTACTGTATGTTCTCAGAAGTTTTTGAAATACAAAGCAATTTTACTTCTTCTATTTCAAGACTTCCCCTCCACTTTACATTCTCTCAAGTTAGTCCTGAGTAGTGAGTTAGAAATCTGGCCTTTTTTCTATCACTTACTGTTGGGCAAAACGCTTAATGGAGCCCCAGTTTTTTGTATGTGAAGTGGGGATAATAATAGTACCTACCTCATTCCTATTGTGAGGATTAATCTACACAAAGGAGGCCAGGCATGGTGGCTCACGCCTATAATCCCAGCACTTTGGGAGGCCGAGGTGGGTGGATCACTTTGAGGCCAGGAGTTCAACACCAGCCTAGCCAACAGGGTGAAACCCCATCTTTACTAAAAATACAAAAATTAGCCAGGCATGGTGGCATGCACCTGTAATCCCAGCTACTCAGGAAGCTGAGGCTGGAGGATCCCTTGAGCCCAGGAGTTTGAGGCTGCAGTGTGCTATGATTACCACCGCACTCCAGCCTGGGTGACAGAGTGAGACTGTCTCAAAACAAAACAAAACAAAAACAAAGCAATTAGCACACTGCTTGGCCCAGAGAAGGTGCTCAGTAAATCATAGCAATTATTATTATTTCTCAGCTCTGGGCTGAGATGCTGTAGGAACATCACCATCATTTCAGTAGGGAGAAGCTGAACTTCACTATCCATGGTTTGGTTCCTGTTCTTCAAAGGACTTGGAGTTGATCCTGTTTCCTGCCCTGTCTTATCCGGACATTTTCATCCCCCTTCTTCTGACCTAGACCAGTAAGGGAATATACCGTCCATCTCCTGAGAATTCAAGCCACTTCTGGAACCTGGAGAGGCAGCACAGGAGGGTGTGTGTGAAAGGCTGGGAGGAGAGTTCCCATGGACACCGGGGACATGTGAAGGCCCTGGGGAGTTGCTGTGACCCTGGGTCTCTGCCTAGAGCAGTGAATGCTGGGGAGAAAAAAGGACATCAGCTGCCGAACAAATTTCCAGTGCTGCAAAGCCCCTTTAGGATAAACACACAGGGCTGAGTAATCTAGGGAAGGAACAAAGGCCTGGGATGGAGTGGGATCTCCCTAGCACACCCTATCTTCTTCCATTTGCTTAGCACGTACTTTTTCTTTTCCTAAACAAGGGTGCCAGGATATACTAGCATTCCTAAGCTTCAGTATTCATCTGGAAAGGGTTTCCGTTTAACCAGCCCCCTGGAGGTTAGCATTGCAGTCAGGAGTGTAAACACTGGAGCCAGCCTGACCTGGGTTCAGATGACAAAACTGCCATGTACTAGCTGTGTATCTTCAGGTAAGTTATTAAGCCTCTCTGAAGCTCCATTCCTTTGTGAACAAACTGCTATTTACCATATACAATAGCTGAGAGTTTTGAAATATGCTGAGTACAGGGCTAGGCACGGTGGGGGTCATGCCTGTAATCCCAGCACTTTGGGAGGCCGAGGTGGGTGGATCAGCTGAGGTCAGGAGTTCGAGACCAGCCTGGCCAAGCCCCATCTCTATTAAAAACACAAAAATTAGCCGGGCGTGGTGGCAGGCACCTGTAATCCCAGCTACTTGGGAGGCTGAAGCAGGAGAATCACTTGAACCCGGGAGGTGGAGATTGCAGTAAGCTGAGATCGTGCTATTTGCACTCCAGCCTAGGCAACAAGAGTGAAACTCTGTCTCAAAAAAAAAAAAAAGAAAAGAAATATACTGAGTACAGAAGAGCCCCAATCCTGGTCACTGTTATCCCTGCAACCTGAGTGAGCATCACCTCATAGGTAGTATAAAGAGTTCTGGAAGCTGGACCCCGTAGCTTCCATCTGTAATCCCAGCACTTTGGGAGGTCAGTTCTGAGACCAGCCAGAGTAACATGGTGAAACTCTGTCTCTACCAAAAATATAAAAATGAGCCAAGTGCGGTGGTATGTGCCTGTGGTCCCAGCTAATTAGGAGGCTGAGTTGGGAGGGTTGCTTGAGCCGAGGAGTTTGAGGCTGCAGTGAGCCAAGATCACACAGCCTAGGTGACAGAGGGAGACCCCATCTCAAAAACAAAACAAAACAAAAAACACCAAAAACTGGCTGGGTGTGGTGGCTCATGCTTGTAATCCCAGCACTTTGGGAGGTGAGGCGGGTGGATCATGAGGTCAGGATTTCGAGACCAGCCCGGCCAACATGGTGAAACGCCACCTCTACTAAAAATAAAAAAATTAGCTGGGTATGGTGGTGTGCACCTGTAATCCCAGCTACTCAGGAGGCTGAGGCAGGAGAATCGCTTGAACCCAGGAGGTGGAGGTTGCAGTGAGCTGAGATTGTGCCACTGCACTCCAGCCTGGGTGACAGAGCAAGACTCCGTCTTGGGAAAAAAAAAAAAAAATCCCAAACTAAAAGACAGCCCAGAGAGCCTGTCTCTCACAACTAGGGTATTTTATTCACATCCCACATTGTTCATAAGAGTATCCGAAGGAGTGTAACTTGGGGGACCCAGGCTTTCTGCTCATCCTTGTTCCTGTATCTCCATCTCCATTCTCCACATCAAGCCTCTCTCTGATCCAGACACTTAATTCCATGGGAATTAGAAGACTGAATCCAGTTAGGGGCCCCCCTCCATTTGGTCTTTCCTTACTTTGCAGCGCCTGGAGTTCTGACTTGGGACTCAGCGAACTGGGGGTTAAGACCGATCCCCTGTCCTTTCCCCTCCCCTCTCCATCCTTGACTTCAAAGTCTTCATAAAGCCCAAGTCACTGCTTCCCTGACCCCATAGTGGCAGCTCCATCTCAGCTTTTGGCCGGTTCAAAACAGCAGATGCTGAGCCGTGGCCTGGCCGCTCGCGCTCCTCGTTCTAGCCATCTCCTAGGGTAAGCACCAGCATGCCAATGACCTGGGGGGCCACCAGTCCTTGCTCCTCCAGGAAAGGAGGGATAACTAGGATAGAAGCTGACTCAAGGGCAGGTACAGTGGTTCATGCCTATAATCCCAGCACTTTGGGAGGCCATGGTGGGCAGATCATCTGAGCTCAGGAGTTCAAGACTGGCTGGGCGACATGGCAAAACTGTCTCTATAAAAAATACAAAAATTAGTTGGGCATGGTAGCACGCACCTGTAGTTCCAGCTACTTGAGACACTGAGGTGGAAGCACTGCTTGAGTCTGGAGGGTCAAGTTTGCAGTGATTGCCACTGCACACCAGCCTGAGTGACAAAGTGAGACCCTGCCTCAAAAAAAAGAAAAAAAGAAAAAAGAAAAGAAAGTTTGTCCTATGGTTAGGCTTAGAAGGCATCCCATTGGACAGGGCATGGTGGCTCATACCTGTAATCCCAGCACTTTGGGAGGCCAAGGTGGGCAGATCAAGAGGTCTGGAGTTCAAGACCAGCCTGGCTAACAGCGTGAGACCCCGTCTCTACTAAAAAAATACACAAAATTACCTGGGCATGGTGCACACCTGTAATCCCAGCTACTTAGGAGGCTGAGGTGGAATTGCTTGAACAGGGAGGTAGAGGTTGCAGTGAGCCGAGATGGCTACTCCAGCTGGGGCTACAGAGCGAGACTCCGTCTCAAAAAAAAAACAAAACACCAAAAAAACAGAAGGCATCCCATTGGCAGAACCCCTGTTTCCAGCCCAGGGATGAAGGTAGCCAGTTGGTAATTGTGAAGAACCTGTTTGGAAAGAGATGGACCTGGAAAAACGGGAGGAGCTCAGGAACCAGAATGTGTTCCTTTAGTACCACGTGCAAAATATATTCTAAATTACATGCAAATCAATGTCTGATCATTATAATCTCTGGCAATTTGGTAACCAATGCTGTGATACTATCTGGTCTAGGATGGTTCTGGCTCCCTGGGGCCAGATCCTGCTCTGTAGCTCCCACAGGAGCAACCATCACAGACCAAAGGCCAGCGGGGACCGCAACACTCAAGGACTGTTTCTCCCACCGCCATCTGTGGATTTTTCCAGCTGTTTTCCTTGGCCCAAGGATCACACCCATAGGGATGCAGATGGGGGAAGGAGAAGCTGAGAAAACAGTGAAGTCAGAACGAGCTGGGGAAGAGGCAGATGGTAGGAAATGGAGATGGAGAAATGGCACTAGTGGCCTGACCATCTGAGATGGGATACCTGGGAGGGACATCTTTTCAAGCAGAGGCTGTGTTAGGGCATGGTGAGAGAGGGTCTTAGCAGGTAACCTTCCTTTCCTCTCCAGACTGAGGAATCAGAGTTCTGATTGTGGAGTGCCTCTCTCTAGGACTGGGCTGCAGCCTAGGAGTCCCAGCTGCTTACATCCAGGTCCAGGATTATGTCTGCTAACAGACGCTGGTGGGTACCACCTGACGACAAAGACAGTGTGTCTGAGAAGCTCCTGAGGAAGACTCGGGAATCTCCCCTGGTGCCTATAGGTAAGTGAAGAAAGGAATGGGGTGCAAGTAGGAGGCCTTCTCTGAGCAGTCATGTCTCCTGGTACCCTCCAAAGAGAATGAAGCAGAGGTCAGAAAACTCAAATGGTCCTACTCACGGAACAAGGGAACCAACAGCAAAGGTGCCAAGGGGCAAACCCTTACAATGAAATGAGGACGTCTGGACGGGTGGAGGTGGCGGCCAACCGAGCACATGGGATACAAGGAACCTGGAGCACCAACAACAAAGTGGGAAGGGTCAGAGAAACACCTTGGGGTCCCCCAGGGCTTCCTTCCTGACGGACCTGGTAGAGTAGGAAAACAGCTGTACCAGGAGGTGGGAGCCAGCAGTGTGGCTGGAGAAGGGCCCAGGGCGGAGCAAATTGGTGGGCAGGGGCTGTGTCGTGGTGATCAGCTATTTGTATTTGGGGGAGGGGCGTCACTGGTGGTGATCAGCTATTTGTATTTGGGGGAGGGGCGTCACTGGAGGGAGGCAGCCACTTTGAGAACGCCATTGAAGGGCAACAACTCAATATTATTATTTTTTTTGAGACGGAGTTTCACTCTTGTTGCCCCAGCTGGAGTGCAATGGCACAATCTCAGCTCGCCACAACCTCCGCCTCCTAGGTTCAAGTGATTCTCCTGCATCAGCCTCTTGAGTAGCTGGGATTTACAGGCATGCACCACTACACCTGGCTAATTTTGTATTTTTGGTAGAGACTGGGTTTCTCCATGTTGGTCAGGTTGGTCTCTAACTCCCAACCTCAGGTGATCTGTCTGCCTTGGTCTCAAAAAAGTGCTGGGATTATAGGCATGAGCCACCACACCCTGGCAATGACTCAATATTCTAATGATCCCCCTAGGTCCCCCACGACCCCAATCACCAGATGCTGCATAAAAGCAGCTGTTTATCCAGGTGCCCAGCCTGCCTGGTATGTCTCATCAGGGGAGTGCTGTGCATTGTGGCCATGGCCCAGGGGCTGTGTTCTCTGCCCACAGGCTTAGGAGGCTGCTTGGTGGTAGCAGCATACAGGATTTACCGGCTGAGGTCTCGTGGTTCCACCAAGATGTCCATACACCTGATTCACACCCGAGTGGCAGCGCAGGCCTGTGCAGTGGGTGCAATCATGCTAGGTGAGTGGCTTTGTGGGGTCGCAGGAGAATGAGGGCAAAACCAATTACGCAGAGTCTGTAGGTCTTTAAGTCCCAACAGTTAAAGGGACTGTGACTTGGCTGCGTGTGGAGGTTCATGCCTGTAATCCCAACACTTTGGGAGGCTGAGGCGGGCAGATCATGAGGTCTGGAGATCGAGACCATCCTGGCCAACATGGTGAAACCTGGTCTCTACTAAAAATACAATTAGCTGGGCGTGTCAGTGGCAGATGCCTGTAGTCCCAGCTACTCGGGAGGCTGAGACAGGAGAATTGCTTGAACCTGGGAGGTGGAGGCTGCAGTGGGCAGAGATCCACCACTGCACTCCAGCCTGGGTGACAGAGTGAGAGTCTGTCTCAAAAATTAAAAAAATAAATTAAAAAAAAGGACTGTGACTTAGGTTCCTGTTCTGGGATCCACATCACGTCCTTGGTGAAGCCCCTATACTGAGCCATTTTCCCTGTTTAGGCTCCTGTCCCAGGCCTGTGAGGACAGTGCAGTGTCTCATGACAGTTTGCCCTAGGGGTGAGAAAAATCATGCAACAGAACATATGTTGAATTTCTCTTCCTCTTGACATTAAAAAGCAGCCAGCTACTTGCTACCTGTGTGACAGTGGACAAATCTTTCCCACTGAGCCTCAGTTTCCTGATGTGTAATATGACAATAACCACCCCTGGCTTGCCTACCTCGCAGACTGCTGTAAGGTTTCTCAGATACACAATACATGTGAAAGTGTTTTGTGAACTGTCAGATGGGTGGTTTCCCCAGGCTGTGTGGTCAGATGCTTGGAGCAGCTGTTGGGACCTGGGGCAGAAAGATGAGCAGGAAGCTGGACTCTCAAGGGAGTAGCTAGAGGTGAACCCCTGGGACACCTGAGAGAGCCAGAGGACAGGTAAAGGGTTTGATGCCAAGGGGCACTATTTCTTTTCCCTCACACAGGTGCTGTGTACACAATGTACAGTGATTACATCAAGAGGATGGCACAGGATACTGGAGAGAAGTAGGACTCCTATAGGAGCCGGGGCCGTCCGACTCCCCTAAATCAATCCCTAGTACATTCCTAATAAAGTAGCTTTGAGGAAAATCAACTGACTCTTTTTCACTGGGGGAGAATAGAGTAAAGGATTGGCAGTGGCTGGGGAGAGGACCTGGAGTGTCTGGAAATCAAAGGGCTCTGGCCCCCTACTCCAGGGCAAGGGAGATTCTTAGGGAAGGCAGTAGTTTCCTGAGGAGGTGGTGGGGTAGACCTCTGATCCCAAGAACCCAACAACTCCCAAGCCATCTTAGGTCCCACCCAGAAGCAGCACGGAGTGGGAGCAAGGGGGGCAATAATGGGGCCTTGGTGCTCATGGGAACACTGAATTAAAAGGCAGCAGCTTCCCTGGGGACCCAGGCAGGAAGGAGGATGCAGCTGGAAGCAGAGGCAGTGAAGCCTCTTGGGAGATGACATATATTCAGAATGTAAGCACCAGCACCAGAAGGGGCAGGGGAGACGGGGATGAAAGAAGCAGAGCAAGACAGAGGTCAGAATGTTCTGTTCACTTGCAAACCACGGCTAAGGTCAAACTTGTAGAAAATAAAATTCCATGTAAATCCCAAAGATAGGGCCCCTTGGGGTTTCATCCCTTTCTCTTTCTGTGAGCCCAAGCTCCTCTCTTTCCCTTGGGAAAGGAGCCTGGCAGAGGCCACAGAAGGAAGCAGGAGGCCAAATGCTCCTCTCTCACTGGGGCTCTGGGTTGGAGGTTGGTGAGTTGTTCAAGATGGCAGCAGCAGCTTCCAGACACTCTGACAACACCAAGGCCACGTCAACATCATACGAGGTCTCAGCTTCAAGTACAGGAGTTGCAGCCCACTGTAGGGAGCAGGAGCTCCCAGGAGTCCGTGCACTCACATGGGGTAATTGAGCACAACATCCTGTTTGGCAAGCTCCAGCAACATAGGATCATCGAAGAATTTGCTGATGCTCACATCTTCACTGAGGCCCTGCAGGGAATGGGGCAAATACAAGAAAGCCTGAGGTGGTCGCAGACTGAGCGGGGAGACCAACCAAGACCTGTGCTCAGTGGGGAGGCTAGTGGTGGCTGGAATGTAGGTGGTGGTGTTTCAGGAGTCCTGCCTTTAGGGTACTATCACATGGGAGGATAAGGCTCTCCTTTCCCAATGAGACTGGGGTCCAGGTTTGGTTGTCTAAGGAGTATACAGATCATATCTCTACACTGGAAAAGTGTCCCTTAGGAAAAGGGGCCAAAAGAAAGAGAGGGAGATCCTGCTTCTGAGAGTCCTAGGAGGTTAAGGGATGGCAACAGGCCCAAGGGAGACATACCTTCCTACGGCGGGTTTTGATCATGAATTCCCGGGCCAGATGAGGAGCCGGCTGTGGCTCCAAGGGGCGGATGACAATGCTCTTGTCCAGAGGATCACCAGGCACAATCTAAAAGGCAAAGGAATTTCAGATGGCCTAGGCAGAATTCCCAGAAGATTCAGGCCCAGAAGCAGGACTCTTCTTATTTATTTTAAAATTTATTACTTATTATTATTTTTTTTTTTGAGACAGAGTTTCGCTTGTCTCCCAGACTGGAGTACAATGGCATGATCTCGGCTCACTGCAACCTCCACCTCCCGGGTTCAAGTGATTCTCCTGCCTCAGCCTTCCAAGCAGCTGGGATTACAGGCATGCGCCACCACGCCCGGCTAATTTTGTATTTTTAGTAGAGATGGGGTTTCTCCATGTTGGTCAAGCTGGTCTTGAACTCCTGACCTCAGGTGACCTGCCCGCCTCGGCTTCCCAAAGTGCTGGGATTATAGGTGTGAGCCACCACAGCCAGCCCTATTATTTCTATTCTTTTTTATTTTAAACTGAGAGACACAGATTCAAGTTGCCCTGAATACATGCAAGCCAGAAGAGGACTCTTCTCTAGGATGCTGTACACCTCACTTAAGGCTTGGAGGGGGATCAGGACAGAGGGGATGAGGCTTGCAGAGGTGGGAAGCCAAATCCGCCAGCTTGCATTGTTTTCTCACCTGCCAATGGTGGAAGACAGACAGAGAAAAGGCTTGTCCCTGGGTGTGAGTCCGAAGATCAGTCTCAAAGCCAAAAGAGTCAATGGCTGGGATAAAAGCTTTGATGGTGTACAGAGGGGAGCCTGGGATGGGTGCATCCTGAGTCACGTGACCCCTGAGAGAGAAAAACAAAGGCTGAGTCTCTAGCCACACACAGGCCAAAAGCCAAGAAGCAATCCAGCATTTGCTGTTCCCAAATGCATTCCACCCCAGAGTTACCATCAAAAAAAGAGTAACCAAGAATGTTCTACAGAAAGCAGAAAAGGCTCAGGGCTCTCAGTATAATTCCCTGTGGAAGTCAAAGTGGCAGCAACCTCTGAGCAGAGGACAGGAGTGGGACGGCGATGGGACAAGAGCCCAAAGACATTTCCATCACTGACTTGCCTCAGCACTTCCTCCAACAGCTCTGTGAGGAGGGGATCCCAAAGAAATGTCTATTTTTTCTTTTTTTGATATGGAGCCTCATACTGTCACCCAGGCTAGAGTGCAGTGGTGCCATCTTGGCTCATTGCAAGCTCCGCCTCCTGGGTTCACGCCATTCTCCTGCCTCAGCCTCCTGAGTAGCTGGGACTACAGGTGCCTGCTACCACGCCCAGCTAATTTTTTGTATTTTTAGTAGAGACGGGGTTTCACCTTGTTAGCCAGGATGGAGAAATGTCAAATTTTAATCTGCAGAAAAGCTGGGGCTTGCCTCCCTCTGTTCCTACTTCTTTCTGGAAAATCAGCTCACAGGGTTTCCAGAGTGAGGAGGGTAGGGGAGGCCAACCTCCCCTCCCTGCAGGAGCCGAGGTGACTCTTGTTCTGCTCTTGCTCTCAGCACTCTTCCTAATATGCCTGGGGCTGGAGCTGCTCACCTGCGCCTGGCCAGGACAGTATAAACTGCAGAGACGCAATCTGCAGGGGCCTGGACCTCTACAAAGTAGTAAGGCTCCATCAGACGAGGAGTAGCCTGCAGCAGAGCAAGAAGAAAGGTCCCTCAGCTTAGGGAAGGCTGAGGGCCTATAGTCCCACTTGCTCCTTCACTTAGTCCACAGTCCAGCGAAGCAGATGGTCTCCTACAGCCCCATTCTCTTACCATGAGGAAGGCAGAGTAGACGACTCGCCTGGCTGTGGGGATGATCTGGCCCCCGCCCCGGTGTAGGGGCTCCTGGGCAACCACTGCATCCAGGATCTTAAACTTGACGTTCCGAATCACTGTAAAGGAGGTGGAGGCAGTGACTGGGGAGAGGTTCTGGGCCTGTCATGGGGCCATGGTGGAGTAGCAGTCTCCTGCAACACTGCAGCTGTCTTGCAGTCATGAAAGACATGATACAAAAATCACATGGGAGGTGGGCGTTCTAACTGAATAAGCAAGGCCCATGGCAGAGGTCAGAAGTTAAGCATAGGTTCTTAGTGTTTGCTTCAGGCCATGCTCAGACATAGAGCTTTCCTAGAAGTTTATTTCTTTCTTCTGCACATATTTACATTTTTGTGGATGTAGAATTCCAGAATTGTACATTTGGTGCACAAAGCCCAATCAAGGTCTATTAACCACTCCAATCTCATCATCCTCTTGGTATCTCTTCTCAAATATGTCCAAGGCCAAACCCTTCTCAGAAATGAGGAGCAAATGACAGTTTAGATATGACTTAAATTTCCAGGCTACACCACCAGGATAAGGAAGAAGGGAAGAAGCTGGCCCAGGACACGGGATGGTCCTGTGTACCCCAAGCTGCTTCTCCTGCCGGGTCCTAAAGATGGTGAGCCCATCCCACTCATATGCCTGGCTGCAAGGACCCTCGAGGACTGGGGTGGGGGAGTGCTGGTGGACTTACATTCATCACAGAGGGGGCCCTCCCTTGTTCCCCACTGGAAACCTTGAACGATGCTGTCCTTCACTGAGCCAAGAAGAGCCTTGTCCACCTACAGAGAAACATGAGGCCTCCTTAGCAGTCACCCTGGCAACAGCTGAAGCGTTTAGAGGGAGAAGATAGATGTGCCTGTAAGGGGATACTGTCCTTCATCAGAGGACACAAGATACTTTTGAGAAAAGAACACTTTGTAGTTTCTTCCACTCCAGAGGTAAGAGATTGCCACCCAGTTCCCATCAGTTCTGCTGTACCTCAGAGGGCAGAGTATCATCCACCAGAATGTTGGGGCCAGTCGCATCAGGGCCAAAAGCCCAGATGGAACGGGCAGCTAGCAGATCCCAATCGTACTTGGTCTGGAAGAACTCTCCCAGCTTCTTCCTGGGGAAGGGAGGGGCACAATGGAGCTGTCGGCCAGCTCTGTGATTGCTGGTCCTGGAGCCATAGACCCTCCCTTCCTGGAAGACAGTCACCTCATCCTACCCACTGTGCCCAGAACAAGAGCAACGGCAAAGACATAAATGCTTCCCAGAAAGATGTGTGCTCTTAGAGACCCGGCAGGTAAGGTGCGGCATCCCCGCCTCCTTTCGATCCTGGTGTCAGAGCCCTCTTCTCACCTGTTCCATGTAATCTGGACCACCTCATTCTCTATGTCCTCTGCCAGGCCCTTCTCAAGAGGCTCAGCAATCATGGTGATCTTGTTCCTGGTCAGAATGGAAATGGGTGGTAAGGACGGCTAACAGAACAGCAGAAGAGGCATTCCTAAGAAAAGGGTAACAAGATGGACAGTTGAGGAAGTGATATCAGTGAAAGCCACAGGGGCCAAGTGTGGTGGCTCAGACCTATAATCCCAGCACTTTGGGAGGCCAAGGCAGGAGGATCACTTAAACCCAGGAATTTGAGGCTGCAGTGAGCTATGGCTCACACCACAGCACTCCAATCTGGGTGATACAGCAACACACTGCCTCTTAAAAACAAACAACTGGGCGTAGTGGCTCACGCCTATAATCCCGGCATTTTGGGAGGCCAAGGTGGGGGGAACACTTGGGTCCAAGAGTCCAAGACCAGACTGGACAACAAAAAATAAAAAAATTAACAGATGGCATGGTGTGTACCCACAGTCCTAGCTGCTTGAGAGGACTGTTTCAGCCCAGCAAGTCGAGGCTGCACTCCAGCCTGTGTCAAAAAAAGAAAAACCCAAAAAACAAAAAGCGAGTAAGGTTTGGAGTAAACTTTTAAGATAGTTATTTTATAGAGGTGAAGTGGCAGTTATGAAACTCCTCTTGGGAATATCCAAGGTGAATAATCCCATGGCATTGCGTTCAAAGGCAGAAGGGCTGAGAGGGCTGGAGTGAAACTCAAGTATTGTAAGCACCCCCCATTCTGAGATGTAGAGGTCTCTGTGCACAGTGCTCATGGTGGGGGTGGAGGTGGAAGATAAAGGAGAGAGAGTGTCCTGGAGGCTGCAGTCCCGGGGACACTGTGCTCCCAGCTTACTTCTTATTAGGAGTTTCAGCAAAGCACTTGAGGGAGGATGTTTCCACCACCGTCTCACAAAACGTGACAACTGGGTCAGCCACCTGGGAAATAGAAAATAAATTACTGAAGCGAGGTCTAATTTTGTTGGAAGGGCAACCATTTACCTAAGGGAATTCAGAAGCTCCCTTGACACTACCTCTGTGAAAATCCCAACTGCCTTAATCAGCACAAGTGACAAGTACAACAGCAGGTTAAAAGAGCTGTCCAAACCATCACCAAAAAGCCCGAGAAAATTTACTGTAGTAAAGAAATTAGATTCCTGAGCCAAGAATAAGTGGGATATCAAACTAGGGCCTTAATTCTAGTCTTCCAAGATAGCTCTCAGCATCCGTTTGGCCGTCCACCACCATTCACTGAACAACCCCCATGGGTCTGACAGAGCTGGTGCTAGAGACCCACTGGTGTGTACCCGTGCCATTCTCAACCCACAGCGTCTGAGTGAAGTTCTGCCCTGAAGCCCCAACATGGTCTGCTGCCCAGGAAACCTAGTGTTTTCTATGACACCAGTGCTTCCTAGATACATCAGTAGAGGAGTCTAAGAGGAGTACCGAGGGTCTCCACAGGGCCTTGGAGAAAATACGTCTCAACTAGGACAAAGAGGCCAAGCAATATACGGTTTGAGGGGCTACATCAAGGCTTGACAAAGAATCCGGGAGAGACAGTCCCCACTCTCTCCTTGAAACCACCCACTCTGAGACCTAATCACCACCCATGGGTTAATTGTGCAATTACTTCCCTAACAAAGCACCAAGAATAAGTTTGGCTTGGGAACTTTTATTTTTGAGACTGAGTCTCGCCCTATCACCCAGACTGGGGTGTAATGGTGCGATCTTGGCTCACTGCAACCTCTGCCACCCGGTTTCAAACAATTCTCCTGTCTCAGCCTCCCGAGTAGCTGGGGTTACAGGTGCCCACCACCACGTTGGGCTGATTTTTGTATTTTTAGTAGAGATGGGGTTTCACCATGTTGGTCAGGCTGGTCTTGAACTCCTGACCTCAAGCAATCCAACCACGTTGGCCTTTCAAAGTGTTGGGGTTACAGGCGTGAGCCACCATGCGTGGCCTGTTTTATTATTTTTCAATGTATTTATTTTTTGAGACAAGGTCTTGCTCTGTCACCCATGCCAGAGTACAGTGGCATGATCATAGCTTACCGCAGCCTCGAACTGCTGGGCTCAAGCAATCCTCCTGCTTCAGCCTCCGGAGTAGCTGGGATTATAGGTACAAGCCACCACATATAATTTTTATTTTTTAGTTTTTTGAGAAAGGGTATGACTCCACCTCAAAAAGGAGAGCAATGGCACAATCATTGCTTATTGCAGCCATGACCTCCTGGGTTCAGGATGGAGAGCAATGGCATAATCATGGTTCATTGCAGACTCGACCTTCTAGGCTCAGGTGATCCTCCCACCTAAGCCCCCGAGTAGCTGGACTACAGGTATATGCCACTGCACTCGGCCAGTTTGCAGAGACGAGGTTTCATTATGTTGCCCAGATTGGTCTCAAATTGGGCTCAAGCAATCCTCCCACCTCAGTCTCCCAAAGTGTTGCGATTACAGGCATGGACCACCATGCCCGGCCTGGCTAATTCTTTTATTTTAATTTTTGTAGAGACAAGGTCTCACTTTGTTGCTCAGGTTGGTCTTGAATTCCTGGCTTCAAGCAATCCTCCCACCTCGGCCTCCCAAAGTGCTGGGAGTGAGCCACCAAGCACGGCTGTGCCTTGATTTTAAATGTATGACACAGCAGAAGGGGGCAAATCAGTTCTCAAAAACCCTCCCATATAAGGAGCAACAGATCATGGTTTTCACAAACACATGTACTCTCTCTTCCCTTGGAGCTTCCCAGGAATTCAAGGATTTGGTCACTTGTCAAAGTCTGGACTGTGAACCCAGCTCCCGGCCAGATATTGCTGTACCTTGATGTCTATCTCCGAGTACATTTTCCGCAAATCATGCATCACACAGTCCAGGTAGAGCTCCCCAGTGCCCAGGATCACATGCTCGCCAGACTCCTCCACCTGAAACACAACAGTCCTGGCAGTCACAGCCTGGATTCTCTTATGCCAGCAAAAACACATACAAACAAAATCAAGGTCAGAGCCCACAAGAAGGTGCCTATCAGAAACAGCTACTATTTAGCATCTGTTCCAGTCTCTTCAAGAAGGTTCAGTGAGGAGCATCTGCCTATGAGTGGGTCCCCAAGACACCAGGACCACTCGCCACGGTGCTACTAGGTGTGAAGTCAAAGATTTAATTCCCATCTTAATGATTTAGGTCAAACTCTACCGTACATCCATGGACGTAAACTAGCCCTTTAGCCCTCCTGGCCTGCTACCTGGAAAGGTACACTGGCAGGCTCATAGTGTACAAGGATCAGAGTAACAACTCACTTTTCCTTCTCTTCTCGAGAAAATCAATTCAAAGCATACTCATTAAGAAATATATTTTTTCCAGCTAAAGACATCTGGGAACACAAATACATACATACACACACACACACACACACACACACACACACACCCTTGTCCTACACCCCTCCAATTGCCCCCTCCTGCACAGGTCTTGTTTTATGACACACACACACATACACACAGGTCTTGTCCTGCCTTCACATGACAGCCACAGGCTGGGATTGCTCCTGACATGGGTTGCTGGAAGCAGCAGATCACGAACACCTGATGGATGTGAAGTGGCGTGGAGCTCCGCCCATTCAGCTGGGGACAGTGGGGCTTGAGGGCTGCTGCAGGTCATGGGCATACCTTGGTGGTGAGGGATGGATAGCTCTTGTTGACCTTGCGCAGGCCATCAAGCATCTTGGGCAGCTCTGAGGGGTTGACTGGCTCCACAGCAATCTTGATAACAGATGTGGTATTGAACTTCAAGGGCCGGAAAATCTGAGCCTGAGATCCAAAGCACAAAGGATTGAGGGCAACTGACATGAGCAGGCACAGAAAGTGCAGAGGTATGAGAGGAGAAGAGGACTTGCTTAGGATCAGACTATGTATTCCCCAACCAGGAGCCTCGTGCTGAGTGGGGGTAACCCGAAGGGCCATTTCTTCACAGGTATTCTGGCAGAACAAAGAGAGGAGGAAAAGAATAAAAGGCACCCGTCCTAATTCCTCGCATCTGAGCTGAGTACAGGGAGAATCCAGCAGGCTCATATCTAGAAGGCTAAGCCTGGAACCAGGACATGGCAATGACTCTGGATTAGTCCCGTTTGTGCCTATGTGTGTCCCTGGGACCATCTAGCTTAAGCCAACCCAGTTGGTCTTTTCAGAAACTCTACCTCCTCATTGCCTCGGGGTTCGGTTATGGTTGCTGTTTTCACAATTGGTTGATCAACACCTTCAATCAAAACCCAGTTGCCAGCAGGAACGCGGTTCACCTCGATGTGGTACCTGAAGCAATATCCAACAAGCAGCAGTGAAACTTAAGCGGAGCATTCATTCCCTAATTTTTTTTTTTTTTTTTTGAGACAGGATCTCACTTTGTTACCAGGCTGGAGTGCAGTGGCACCATCTTGGCTCACTGCAGCCTCAAACTTCCAAGGTTCCAGTGATCCTTCTGCGTCACCCCCCAAGTAGCTGGGACTACAGGCACGCGCTACCATGCCCAACTAATTTTTGTATTTTTTGTAGAGATGGGGTTTTGTCATGTTGTCTAGGCTGGTCTTGAACTCCTGAGCTCAAGCGATCCTCCTGCCTCAGCCTTCCAAAGTGCTAGGATTACAAGTGTAAGCCACCACACCCGGCCTAATCCACAAAAATTTACTGAGTACTTGCTGCATGCCAAGAGCAGAGGTGAGCAAAACAGATACATTCTAGCAGGGGAGAGATACAGTAAACAATCATTATCCACACATGTATGTGGTTACAAACTGATGAGTATTACGAAAGAAAAGTACAAGGTATTTCTGTGAGGACATAACAGGAAAATCTTACTCCAACTGCAAGCTCATGGTAAAAAGCTGCTGCCCAAGGTGTCCACTGTAAGGGGCTAGCAAAAGCATCACAGAAGGCCAGGCGTGGTGGCTCATGCCTATAATCTCAGTGCTTTGGGAGGCTGAGGCGGGCAGGTGGATCACCTGAGGTCAGGAGTTTGAGACCAGCCTGGCCAACATGGTGAAACCTATCTCAACCAAAAATACAAAAAATTAGGTGGACGTGGTGGTGCAAACCTATAACCCTGGCTACTTGGGAAGCTGAGGCAGGAGAATTGCTTGAACCCGGCAGGCAGAGGTTGCAGGGAGCCAAGATCACGCCATTGCACTTCAGCCTGGGTGACAGAGAAAAATAAAAAATAAAAAAAGGCCGGGCACGGTGGCTCACGCCTTTAATCCCAGCACTTTGGGAAGCTGAGGCAGGCATCACAAGGCCAGGAGATCGAGACCATCCTGGCGAATATGGTGCAACCGGTCTCTACTAAAAATACAAAAAAATTAGCCGGGTGTGGTGGTGGGTGCCTGTAGTCCCAGTCACATGGGAGGCTGAGCCAGGAGAATGGCGTGAACCCAGGAGGCGGAGCTTGCAGTAAGCTGAGATCGTAGCCACTGCACTCCAGCTTGGGCGACAGAGTGAGACTGTCTCAAAAAAAAGCATCACAGAAAACTTCCACTTTCCCAGCTCTTCAATATTCTGCCTTTTGGCATTTAGGGTGGATTTGACAAAAGGGGCCATCATTGAGGTAGAGTAGCCACCTTAGGGAACACAAATGTCTTCGTTTAACTTGTCAACTGGGAAGCCAAACTCATAAACTGCCAAGTAGCCCAGAGGCCCAAGCTAAGTTTGACTCTGCAGATTGGGATGCTACAAGGTTTCCAGTGAATCCTTCTCTCTTGGTCAAAGCATAGACAGTGGAGGTTGGGAAACAATTTCTTTTGGGAAGAAACACAAAGATTATGACTTAAGGAACAGAGGAAAGGAAATGGAAAGAGAGTTAAAATGAGTAACAATGGAAATCTTGCTACAAAAGTTCGTACAAGCTTCATGCTTTCAAAAGGGCTTTAAGAGGGCCTGTGGTGGCTCACACCTGTAATCCCAACACTTTGAGAGGCTGTGGTGGGAGGATCACTTGAGCCCAGGAGTTGGAGACCAGTCTGGGCAATATAGTGAAACGTTGTCTCTACAAAAAAATTAAAAAATTAGCCAGACGTGGTGGTGTGTGCTTGTAGTTCCAGCTACTTGGGAGGCTGAGGTGGAAGGACTGCTTGAGCCCAGGAGGCGGAGGCTATAGTGAGCTGAGATTGTGCCACTGCACTCTGGCCTAGGCAACAGAGTGAGACCATGTCTCAAAACAAACAAACAAACAAATAGGGCTAAAAAAAAAAGTTCACACAAGCCACCCAAAGTGCAAAGGCAAAGTTTCTGGCACTATTCCAACAGTAGCTGCCTTTGGCCCCAGCAAACCTTGGATAGGAAGAACTAGAAGTCAATAGCCCTGCAGATAGAGAGCCGCTTTACCCCCTCTTGCACAGAGCCTTGCAACTACTTCCAAGGAGGATCACCCCTTCCAGCTCCTTGGGGGCAGTCCCTGGACAGACACCAAGGCATACCCCTGGGGCTCTGGTTGGCAGTACCTGGCCACAGAGATCCAAAGGCGTCCCACAGTGCATATCTGGGAGTCTTCCTCATCCTCCAGGGTGTAGTTCTCCCCCAGTACCTTCACAGGCTGCCCAGCATGAATGGTGCCACTCAGCACCCGGCCAAAGGCATGAAATTGGACTCCATCATCTGTGCTGTACATCTTAGTAGTGTGGCACATCAGGGGGCCCTGGAAGAGGGGACAGGGTGCAGCTTCAACCACATCTACCCTCCGGGGAAGTACTACTCCCCACCATCTTCCTTGACAGCAAGGACATGAGCTCTATGAGGAGCTAGAGAAAGATGAGGTAATCTCATCTCCAAACTAGGTTGTACCCCATCCCTCTAAGGAGGCTGAATAGGAGACATGGCAGAGCAAAAATATTCTCTTCCTTTTTTCTTTTTGGGAAGATAAGAGCATTGAGGAAGAGACGCAGATTTAAGATGGCAGACCGGCACTATTGACAAGATTGCTTACTGTCCCAAATTTCCTCTTAAGATGTAACTCAATTCTCAACTGGCTGTGTATTTATGACGAGAAACTAGACAGCCTAAGAAATGGCTGGCAAAGATGTTTTTAAAAGCCAGGACTGACAAGATTAGCTACCATTTGTTGAATCTTTAGTATCTGCCAGGCAACATGCTGAACACAATCGTAACACTTCCTTAATCTTATTTAAATCTCATAACAACCGCTCACATTTTATTATGCTCGTGTTATAGACCAAGGCCTTGAGGCTCAGGAAATGTGAGTAATGTTCGCAAGGTCATGACACTAGCAGCGGCAACATTAGGCTTTGCATTCAGGCCTGACTGTACCCATGGGGATGGGGAGGCAAGGGTGGCGAAGAGGGCATGACTCCTGTGACCAGAAATCAGTATCCCCACACAGGAAAGGAAAAAAAAAATCAGAGAACCGGGGAGCCACGTGCCCTTACATCAGGGTCACAGTCACTCATAGCCTCGCCGAGGTCGGAGTCCACACCGCCCGTGTAGGTGTGCTCAATCTTTGGCTTGGCGCCCACCTTTGGAGAAGGGATATGCTGCACACACATGTCCACAAAGCCTGTGGATGGAAAAGAGAAAGCCATTACTACATGCCCCCCGGGGAGCACGAGCAGGAGTTACTCAACCATTCACAATGGTCAGAAAGCTCAAAGTGCGGGGACTAAAAGCTCTGGCACTATGATTCTAGGGGCAAAGTTGATAGCCTGCTTTCTGGGAACGTGCTGCTAAAAGATTTGGAGTCACCCTGATGCCGGAAAAGAGCAAGAAGTAGGTATCAGTGGTACATGGTTCCTTGAAACTCCGCTGACAGCAAGTCTAAAGTACATCGATCTATGAACTTTTATTGGCTATAGGCATTTACATGGAACAAAATAAGCACCCCATCTAACACCTACTTAAAACAATTCCTGACCTGACTCCCATTGAGAAACACCGCATGCATCTCTATTCAATAAGTTACCCGTTTTCCAAACACATTAATAAACCACACAAGTGGGAACCCCCGTGAGCACACTGGGATAGGCGTGTCTGCCTTCAATGGTATCTAGTGTGTCAGACTGGTGGGCAGACCAATATAAGCTATTAAAACTACACACCAGGCCGGGCGCGGTGGCTCAAACCTGTAATCCCAGCACTTTGGGAGGCCGAGACGGGCGGATCACAAGGTCAGGAGATCAAGACCATCCTGGCTAACATGGTGAAACCCCGTCTCTACTAAAAATACAAAAAAAAAAAAAGCCAGGCGTGGTAGCAGGCGCCTGTAGTCCCAGCTACTCGGGAGGCTGAGGCAGGAGAATGGCGTGAACCCAGGAGGCGGAGCTTGTAGTGAGCCTAGATCGCGCCACTGCACTCCAGCCTGGGTGACAGAGCAAAGACTCCATCTCAAAAAAAAAAAAACAAAAAACAAAACAAAACAAAACAAAAAACTACACACCTTGGGGGCCCAGACACCTCATTCCCACTGGACTTAGAATCAGAGACTGCTGAGAAGACCCTCAGCCATCACCCTTTACACTTCCCTTTACAGATAACAAATGAGAGTCACGATGAATTAGGTGGCTTGCCCAGGGTCATCTCATGGAATGGCCAGGGCAGGATCGAGACAGGCTCAGGTGGTTTTTTTCAACCAGTCCAGTGTCTTTCTGCTGATCACCTGCCTTCTGTGTAACTAACCAAGTCTCCTAAATCCTAGCCTAGCACTTTTTGCACTATTTCATACCACCCAAGCATCCACGTTCCCGGCTGACTCCTGGAAAATACACCAGAACCACAGAGCCTGCCTCCCCATCTCATTTACTTGAACACTCCTCCTGGCAGGAAAATGTAATTCCTTTTGGTTCCCAAGATAGAATGTGTGCCATCATCCACTAAGGAAAGCAGCTAGGAAAAACACCAGTGTTCTGCATCTCCATCTGTAGTTTGTTGAAAAGATCCTCAGACCTCTGACCTCCATTGCAGCATGAGAAAAAGCTGCTGTGATACCTGTGGCAGGGCACGAGGATGACAGAGTTAAGGGGCCATAAGCACGGTACTACCTGTGAACTCGCCAAAGAACTTTTTGCAGACCAGCCTGAGCAGGGGGCGGATGTTCAGCTTCAGCTCCTCCTTTGTCAGGTGGATGCCAAGCTCATCTAGGGTCCGTGGGAGGCTGGTGTCCACGTCACCCACAACCTGTGAGGGTATAAGATACCATGTCAGCTGTAGTGAGAGCCTGAGCATGGTGCTAGAGGGAGACAAGGAAAGGCCAAAGAAATAGCTGAAGAATTCCTGCACAAGGCTCTCTTCTATGGAGACAAAGCTCTTGGCAAGGACAAAAGTTCTGTTTCAGCAGCATCTCTGCTACCTACCCTTCAAACCACAGGCAAAGCCAACTTGGTTACATACCCACCCCAGCTAATAAACCAAGCACTCAGATTGATTACTCCTAGTGCTGCCCCCTGGTGTCTGAAAAGCAGCATCTCATCCCACTCAGGAACTTTCTCACCTATTAAATAGAAGTCTATTTACAGACTTCTCAGATTTAGAGGATCATTGTGCACTGGAAGGAACCAAAAAAGGTCACCTGGCTGTGGATCCTGTCAGGGCAGGGCCAAGCTAAATCATCCTCAGCAGACTCAAGGTCTCTACTGAGGCAGGCTCTATAAATTTTTTTTATTAATCCATTCCAGTCTGACATAAGATACTAAGTATTTTTCAGGACTAATAAATTTTAATCGCTATTTTATCTTGTTGCTAGGTTTTGCTGTTTTGTCCACTGGAATGGCCACACATATTTTGTATATGTGTGCGTCCACTGTGCTTATTAAACACCTGTGCATTTTATTACTATCTTGGGAGAAAGGTCTGTACAAAAATTCCTGTAATTTTTACCCTTTTAGTCCTATCTTTTAGGGAGTACAAATTCATATAAATGTCACGTTATATTCTTTTTTTTACAGACAGGGTCTCACTCTGTCACGCAGGCTGGAGTGCAATGGTGTGATCATGGCTCACTGCAACCTCCGTCTCCCGGGCTCAAGTGATCCTCCTGCCTCAGCCCCCCAAGTAGTTGGGGCTATAGGCACGCACCACTACAACAGCTAATTCTATTTTGTGTGCAGACAGGGTTTAGCCATGTTGTCCAGGCTGGTCTTGAACTCTTGATCTCAAGCGATCTGCCCACTGGGACCTCCCAAAGTGCTGGGATTATAGGCGTGAGCCACCACATCTGGCCAAGTTATATTCTTTGCTTCTCAGCATTCCACATGCTTAATTAAATCCTTACCATTTCCTGACAAATTATTTCAATCTGACAAGCATCACATTTTTTTTTTTTTTTTTTTGAGACGGAGTCTCGCTCTGTCGCCCAGGCTGGAGTGCAGTGGCCGGATCTGCAAGCTCCGCCTCCCGGGTTTATGCCATTCTCCTGCCTCAGCCTCCCGAGTAGCTGGGACTACAGGCGCCCACCACCTCGCCCGGCTAGTTTTTTTGTATTTTTTAGTAGAAACAGGGTTTCACCGTGTTAGCCAGGATGGTCTCGATCTCCTGACCTCATGATCCACCCGCCTCGGCCTCCCAAAGTGCTGGGATTACAGACTTGAGCCACCCCGCCCGGCCAAGCATCACATATTGTACAAACAGTTATGAGAGCAAAGTTCATATGAACACGCTTTGTTTGTTTTTTTCTGAGACAGGGTCTCATTTCGCCACTCAGGCTGGAATGCAGTGGTGTGATCATAGATCACTGCAGTTTTGACCACCAGGGCTCAAGCAATCCTCTGGCCTCAGCCTCCTGAGTAGCTGGGACCACAGGTACATACCACCACTCCCAGTTGATTTTTTTTTTTTTTTTTGAGATGGAGTCTTGCTCTGTCACCCAGGCTGGAGTGCAGTGGCACGATCTCAGCTCACTGCAGCCTCAGCCTCAAGAGTAGCTGGGATTACAGGTATAAGCCACTATGTCTGGGTAATTTTTGTATTTTTAGTAGAGATGGGGTCTTGCCATGTTGCCCAGGCTGGTCTTAAACTCCTGGGCTCAAGTGATCCTCTTGCCTTGGCCTCCCAAAGCATCTGGATTACAGGGCTGAGCCACTATGCCCAGCCTAGACATACTTTTAGTGGTTGTAAAGTGGTTCATTTTATGGGATGTACCATCATTCATTTAATCAGATTAAGGAGCATAACTGACAAACATTTAACTTACTTCTTGTTTTTTCCCTTTTCCTGCCGTTACAAACACTGCTATAAGCTGAGGTGGTAGCCTCCTGCCTGTAATCCCAGCACTTTGGGAGGCCAAGGCAGGAGGATCACTTGAGGCTAGAAGTCTGAGACCGGCTTGGGGATAACAGCGAGACCTTATCTCTACAAAAAAGTTTTAAAAAGTTAGCCAGGCATGGCAGCTTGCGCCTGCAGTCCCAGCTTCTCAGGAGGCTGAGGTGGGAGGATTGCTCAAACCTAGGAGTTTGAAGCTACAGTGAGCTATGATCGTGCTATTGTACTCCAGCCTGGGTGACAGAGTGGGACCCTATCTCTAAAAAACAAAAACAAACAACAACCAAAAATGCTATAAACACTTTGATTTATATAAGTAGCCAGGAGGACTTTCATAATTATATCTCTAAGTTAAATTCCCATAACTCAAATGATTAGTTCTAAGTGTCACATTCTTCTCAACAGTCAAGATATGTTCATAAACCTGCTCTAGGAGAAGCCTTTTCTTTCATACCTCCTCCCTTTCCTTTGATTTTTTTTTTTTTTTGGAGACGGAGTCTTGCTCTGTCGCCCAGGCTGGAGTGCAGCGGCGTGATCTCGGCTCACTGTAACCTCTCCCTCCCGGGTTCAAGCCATTCTCCCGCCTCAGCCTCCCGAGTAGCTGGGACTACAGGCGTCCACCACCACGCCCAGCTAATTTTTTGTATTTTAGCGGAGACGGGGTTTCACCATGTTGCCCAGGCTGGTGGTCGCAGGCAATCTGCCCACCTCCACTTTCCAGAGTGCTAGGATTACAGGCATGAGCCACCATGCCCGGGCCCCTTTCCTTTGATTTTAATAGCACTTGGAGTACTGCAGTGTTCTGGATCTAGAAGATTACTTCTTGAACAATTGGTGACCAACAACCACTCTTATACTTAACAGAAAATTGAGCAGGTTTAGGGACAGAGTGAAGTGTGAGTTCACCAGCTCTTTTACACTGTGCTTATAAGAGCAGATCTGCCCAGTGTGGCCTGACACACTCACCTGGGCAAGGATCTTATAAAGGGGCTCCAAGATAAACTCCACGAAACTTCTCTGGGAGCTGCTAGTTGGGGCCTTTTTGGTGAACTTTCGCCTAAAAGGAAAAATACGAGTTCTGAGTGACCCGGGAGAAAAGGCACTATCGCTGATCCCAAGAGGCATTGTCTAAGTGCTGAATCTGAACAGCAGCCCAGGCGAGGAATGTGTGTGTGACTGTAAAGTTTCCAGAGGCAGATTCCTGGAAGGATACATGGTTATGACCCTCCTGGATGCCTGAGCTGGGCTGTAAAGACTTCAGGAGAAAAAGTCTCTCACCAGATCAGAGCTTAGGAAGCCAACCCATTTAGGGGAGGAAAGACAGTAGTTTACGTTAAAAAAAAAAAAGTAGATATTTTAATCTTTGAACTCAGAGAATTTCTCTATCTCTTCTCACTTACTGGGTAAATGATCACCCCTCTGGAAAGTCACGTCCCATACTCTACTTACGTCTTAGGGTTGAAGTAGATGTCACCCCAGAGTCTTTTAGCAAATTCTTGGTAATTAATGTCACCTATGGGAGAAGTCACACAATTATAATCTACCTAGCAAAGTGTTCAAAATTCTGTTTCAGGTGGCACAGGTGGTTCGTAGCTGAGAACTTCTACCACTTTCCTTTCCAGGGTCCACAAATTCCCTTCTAACCAGACAGGAAAACGGGGACACTGAGGCACAAAGTAGGACAAGACTGGTCCAAAGTTGACAAGGCTGTGCTGGAGCCAAAATGAGAACCCAAGCCTCTCCATCTCCACCAAGCACTAGGATTGAATTATGGACAACAGCATGTGTTACATGTTTTCCTTTGATGGAACAGGGTCACCTACTGTGTGGCATCCTCTATCTGCGTCTAAACCCTGTCTCTTCTGGAAGGGGAATTTAATGGTTCTTTCACCCCTTCCTGATGTAGACAAGCTCAACTCTGCTGCCAGTGTGGGCCACCTTCCAACTGCAGTGTCACCATAAGGCTCTGGCTAGCCCCAGGCCTCAAGTAAGCAATTACTGAGCCCTCTCGAGAGAAAACACCAAAGCCAACCTTTGGCTCATCTTTTACCAACTAGTATTTTTAGTTCGACTATAACTGCTAATCCTGGTCAGACTATACCAAACAACTATGGCTTTAAAAAGTCAAGACATTGGGTAACACTCAGTTAGACAAGTGATACCACCAACTACCTCCTGGATATTTCTACCCAGATGTCAGACTGTCCCCTCTCCCCTTGTATGGGATAAAGGGAATGCATCAGCTTTTTCCTAAAGCCACATTACCCTTCAGACTTCTCTGTCTCCATCAGTATCGTTATCACCAAAATTTCATCTAAACTCAAAATCTTTTTCTTCCTTACTCTGTTAATTACCAAATTCTCCCCCTTTCCCACATTGTTAGTTACTGAAGCTTTCCTTCCTCTGAACCACTGAATGTTTACGCCCTCTGTTAATGATCAAATTCTCCCTTTCTTTCGCACATTGTTAGTTACCGAAACTTTCCTTCCTCTGAATCACTGAATGTTTATGCCCTCTGTTAATGCACTTACCATGTAGTATGATCACTGAACTTTTTTTCTTTGAGACAGGGTCTCACTCTGTCATCCACACTGGAGTGCAGTGGCATAACCTCGGCTCCCTGCAGCCTTGACCTCCCTAGCTCATGCAATCCTCCCACCTCTGCCTCCCAAGTAGCTGGGACTACAGGTGTGCGCCATCACGGCCAGCTAATTTTTTTTTTTTTTTTTAGACGGAGTCTCGCTCTATCGCCCAGGCTGGAGTGCAGTGGCGCGACCTCGGCTCACTGCAAGCTCCGCCTCCCGGGTTCCTGCCATTCTCCTGCCTCAGCCTCCCCGGTAGCTGGGACTACAGGCGCCCGCCACCTCGCCTGGCTAGTTTTTTGTATTTTTTAGTAGAGACGGGGTTTCACCGTGTTAGCCAGGATGGTCTCGATCTCCTGACCTCGTGATCCGCCCGTCTCGGCCTCCCAAAGTGCTGGGATTACAGGCTTGAGCCACCGCGCCCGGCCTAATTTTTTGTATTCTTTTGTAGAGATGGGGTTTTGCCATGTTGCCCAGGCTGGTCTCAAACTACTGGGCTCAAGTGATCCGCCTGCCTCAGATTCCCAAAGTCCTGGGATTATAGGTGTGAGCCACTGCACCCAGTCAAAAAAGACTGAACTTTAATCCCCCACTTTTTTTTCACAAGAGCAAAGGGCCCATGCTGAGAGTGCAGCAGGACAACTGACTGGCGAGAATAGAAACGCTGGTGCTCCACTGCCTACTGGTCATGAGACCTCTCACGGAGCCTGTCTGCTCGACCCTAAAAACGGTATAACAGTGACTTCCCTCTAAGGAACTGTAACATTGAACATAGGAAAGACTCTCAGTGCACGATTCCTATTGGAATCTGAGGTCACTGGGGAAGTGCAAAGATGAAGAGCCAGGGAGTCTCTCACAGTGGGAATCTGGTCTTAAAGATCTGGTGTTGAGGCTCCAGGAACCCATGATATTATGCGGCTGGGCATGTCAGCAGAGGCCTGTAGATGCTGGCTGCAAAGTCACCATGAGTTCTCAATTAGACCCATGAAATTGATGTCTGCCTCCATACGGCTAGCTAGAAGCACTAACGGTGAGACATGTTACCTGTGAGGAGGTCTGAAAGTGCCTGTGGGCATGGATGATTCCTGTTTACAAAACCTGTCTCACCCTAGGAGAGCCTTTTATTCCTAAAATGACCTCCTTCTTCTCCCATGTCCTCCTATTCACTTTTATTTTTCTATTATTTAGAAACCACTTAGCCTGAAGAAAGGGTCTCAAGGCCAGAAAGACCCCCAAATGTGATAATAACGGGTGATAAAATGTTCCCCCAACAGGGTGCCCTGATACGAAGCCAATTTCTGAGCCATTCAGCAGGAAAGCCACACAGGACTCAGGGGAAGCTGGTGAGACAGACTGCCAGCCAGCACTTACCAAAGGTGTCGGCGTAGATCTTGGCGAAGGAGCCCAGCGTGAAGCAGATGCTGTACTGGGAGCTGGAGAAGCAGACGTTACCCAGGAGTGGGGAAAGGATCAGGTTCTCATCAGTGGAATACATGCTGAAACAGAGACAGTGGTAAGCACAGTGCCAGGCTGCAGCATCCCAGATGCACTGCCAAGGGGAAGGGCAGGAACTCAGTATCACAGTCACTCTCCAGTCCTCGGAAGGGACTTGTGCAGGACACTTAGTTTTGCCAACAGCCTGGTCCAAGAATGTGACATGATGGAGCTGTTTCCTAATTCTCAATAACAAGCTGATTTCCCAGAGTTGGGAACATTCTGCACAATCTTGGAAAAGTTAACTGCACCAGACAGACAAGGGGAAACCTAGAGGACAGAGACAAAAACCTTAGAACACAGGAAATGAATCTAATGTGATAAGACAGAAATACAGAAATACATTTGAGGAAAAATCTCAATTTCACAAATATAAGCAGACATAAACATCATTTAAAAAAGAGAAAAGTGGCCGGGCGCGGTGGCTCAAGCCTGTAATCCCAGCACTTTGGGAGGCTGAGACAGGTGGATCACGAGGTCAGGAGATCGAGACCATCCTGGCTAACACGGTGAAACCCCGTCTCTACTAAAAAAAATACAAAAAACTAGCCAGGCAAGGTGG